>NW_011887861.1:185380-186693 GCF_000806365.1 Fopius arisanus
ATCAAAATCAATATCCAATATTCAATATCAAAAATTAAAAATCACATATTATTAATAAACTATTTAACAAGTACCGAATATATCGCTGAACATCCCATACTAATATCCCATAATCTCATCGGAATGTGGCCTCAAGGATTATCGATTGGCGATAATCCGAGGAATAACCGAAATATTATTTTCGCCCGGGAAATCGATAATTTCCCGGAATCGGACCCCTAAACGAGTGAGCGCGAGTGAGAGAGAGAGCGAGAGAGACGGCACTATGCCTCGCTGCTCGGTTAGCAACGAGGAGAAATCCCCAAAAACATCTAACTTTACTAAAAAATCCATAACTCGGAATCCGCTCGGCAGATTCCGGAAAACCCTGAACCATTTGGCTCGGGACCTTCTCCCCCACAACCCCACAAAATTTCAGGCGTAAGGACGCATAACTAGTCCCCTTAAAACAATTAATAATCACGAGGAAATCTAACGCGCGATTTCCCACCTGTTGCATACAGCCACTCGTGGCGGCCTCGATTGCGCCACGAGGGAAAACCACGGGCCTTGTTCGTTGGCCGTGGACCTCTTCCCTTAGAACCGCCACGGAAATACCCCTAAAAATCTCCCAAAATTCACACCAATAACCTCCCAACCGCACTGGGGGATAATTTGAACCGAAATTATTCGGAAAACCCTCCACAAACCTCTCCAAAACCATCCAAAATTTGGGGGACACAACCGACGCCATTTCCATGGCTCGGGAAAATATCACAACCGCCAATAATTATCGGGGAGCCGCCAAAAAGGGGAAAAATCTCTAATTAGAACCGTAAAAACTCACAGTAGACCTCCTCGCTGTCCTTTTCTTTTTCTTCAGGACCATCCTGGGGCGGTAATATTTCCCTCGTATTCCGGAATGTCCTGGTCTGAGTCCTTGATGTCTCACTTCTCACTCACGTGTGTCTTATCTCGGGGTTAACACGTAACTGATTTTCGGAGGTCAGTGTCGCGTTGCGCTGACCCCCTAATCACGCCTACCAATCGATCGGGTGTCGATTGGTGGATCCCTCTACCTTACTCTAGGTCAAGCCCTTCGCGGGGGAATTAATTCAAATTTGAATTAATTCCCCATCCCTAAAATTAATTCTACCATGTTTACCTCCTCAGGATCGGTTCCCCTGGATTCTCGGGACTGAAAGACCTTAATCCCTAACCTTAACGTAATATTTCTAATCTTAACCGCTAATTAATTTATGGCAATCCGCCGAGATAACGACTGATTTTATCTCGTGCGGCCTTCCACCCGTATTCAGTCTTGGCAATTCGTA
>NW_011887861.1:188168-200595 GCF_000806365.1 Fopius arisanus
ACCATGTCGTAGAAACGTGCCCTTATCCCTTTTCTCCATAACTTTTCCAGCAACATGTCGCGATCCACCGTATCAAAAGCAGCTTTTAGGTCGATAAAAGCCGCATATACCTTCCCCTTCCTATGCTTTATTTTATTCCCAACTAGGGTATTTAAAATGAAAACTTGTTCCCGTGTCCCCCTCCTCCTACGGAAACCCCCCTGACTTTCTCTCAGTTTCTTCTCTCTTTCCAAATATCCGCTCAGCCTGTCAGCCATGACGCTGGCTAACAGTTTGTACCCGAGACTGAGCAGCGAAATTCCCCTGTAATTTTTCACATCCATTTCATCCCCCCCCCTTGTGTATCGGGAAGATCCTTGCTACCTGCCATCCTTCCCTGATGGTCCCGTCCTTCCACCCCTCTTGCACAATCCCCCATAACTCCTTCTTCCATTCCTCCGGCAAGTGTTTCAGGAATTCTCCCGGCACTCCATCCTCTCCAGCTGCCTTACCGTTCCTGAGTCCTCTCAGGGCCCCACCGAATTCCGTATAGCTAATATCCCCATCCAGGTCCTCCACCTCGAACCACTCCTCCCAAGTTTCCCATTCCTTATCCTCCTCTCTACCCCTGCTAACCCCCCCCCCCCAGGAGTTCTCCCATATAGCTCACCCATTCCCCCGCCTTGATGGCGTCTCCTCGCCTTTCTACTCTAGCCCTGCAACTGTTCAGTGCTTTCCATAGCTCTCCCATGTTCCTGCTACTCCTTACCCTGTCCTTTTTGTCTCTAGCCAACTCCGCCTGTCGATCCTTCTTCATTTTCCGCAGAGTGGCCCTTTCCTCCTCGTACACCGATCTCTCTTCCACGCCCCTGCACTTCAAATACCTTTTCCGCCGATAGAAGGTTGAGGCTCTTTTATTTTTGTAGTCTTCTCCAAGCCAGTCGTCCACCCTCCCCTTCCTCCCCCTACCCATCTTTTTGGTTAACCCCAACTCATCCGCAACCCCCCGAATGGCTTCTTTCAGCCCTTCCCATCGTGCATTAGTACTAACCGTTCCCTCTTCATTTATGCGGATTTTCCCGAGCTTCTCCTGGTACTCCTCAATTTTCTCATGGTTCCACACCAGCTTGGCTCCACCCTCTCGGCATTCTGCTCGCTCATCTGTCTCTCTACCCTCGCGGGTGCTCACCGAGCCAGAATTCTTTCCCCCCGACCCATTCAGCACCATCGCCACCCCCATATGGTCCGAGTCGATTGTTGGCCATATTTTAACTTCCTGCAGTACCTCTGGATCTCCCTCGTGTAGCATCAGGTCCAAGACTGAACTCTGCGCTTCCTGCTGGCTACCCACGAAGGTGACTGCGCCGTCCCAGTCCCCCCTAATTGCTCCATTTGCCACTACCAGCCCTTCAGTATCGCAAAACTCGATCAGCCTCCTCCCCTCTCTTCTTACCTTCCCCAGATCCGTGTCCCCAGACTTCCTGGCGACGGCTTCCTCACCGTCTCCTGCTTGGAGTTCCGCGATCCTCGCATTAAAGTCCCCTACTATAATCGCAGCCTCCCCTATATCCTGGCCTTCCTCCAGCTTAACAGCGATCTCTTTTAGAAGCTTGTCAAGACCCACGTTGTTGTAACCTGCTATGATCCGACCCTTCCTTCCCTTATCCCCTACGTTGAGCCCTGAAATGACAGCTCCATTGGGCCAGGTACTAACTTTGATCTCCACTGCGAGGTCTTTCCTTGTTCCCACTAAGATTCCTCCCATGCCTCTCCCCTTTTTGAACCTCTTAATTGCATGCTGCTGCTCCCAGTTATAATCACTAGGAATACTGTTTAGCTTACTAATCAGGCCTTCCAACTGGTTCTTTAGCACGTGTGTTTCTAGCAGTACTATAATATCGTAACTTTCTAGGTCTTTCCAGACTCTCTTTACTTTCCCCCCCTTAAATCTCTGAACGTTCCAGCAGGTAGCCCTGATTTTTCTCTTTTCGACCCCCCCCCGCCCCTTTAGTTTAAATGGTTGCCATTAATGTCCCTCGACCCCGTGAACTTATCTCTATTTACCGGCTCCGAGCTGCATCCTCTTCTCCTGCCGTTCCAGTGGTGCCACTCTCCCATAGTCATCAGCTTCCCTTTCCTCTCATCCCAGCAGAATTTCACCTGCTCCTAGTCTTAAGCAACTCTTCAGCCTGACCTCAAGCCTTCTCACATCTCTCCGGCATTTCTTCCGGGGCTCCCTGTCCCCATGCCAGCCCTTCCAGAAGCTCCTGGTGCAGCCATTTCTCCCTGGCTTGCTTCTCCCGCGGGGGCTTTCCCGGGCTCCCGCTTGGTCCTAGCTGGCAATCAGCACCACTTCTCCTTCCCTCCAGTGCCACTTTCTCTCCTGATGATGCAGTCGAGTACCGCGTGGATGATTCGGAGGGCGAGAGAGGGGGGAGATTATGCTGGAGATTATGCTGGACCTCCTCACAGCTGTCATTCAGCTCCCCACGAGCCCTCCCCTGCCCTACCACACCCTGGCTCGGCTCCCACCTTGACTTTTTCCTCGTTCCTCTAGCCCTTCCACTGGGCTTGCCCTCCTCGTTCCCTGGGCTTTTCTCCGTTTCCTTCTCGCCCTCCCAGCCCCTCTCTCTACTCTTGTGTCTCGTTCCCCAGGGGGCCTGCTCCAATTTCTCCTTCACGAGGTCAACGTCCTCCGCCAGGGTGCCGACCCACCTCTTCAATGTTTCAACCTCATCCCTCACTGCCTCCACGCCCGTGCTGATACTACTTAGTAGTTTATCTGTTTCGCGGTCATTTCTCCTAGGCCCTTCCCCCTCCGGGCTTTCCTCCTTGGTTACCAGAGTTCTCACCAGGCCCTCCACTCGCCTCATGCCCATCCTCAGGTCTTCCGCCAGATCCTCCAGCTTGCCCATACGGTCGTTCGTCATTTTATCCAACCTATCCATCCTTTCCAGCACCAACTGATGCTCCTTCCTCGCTTCTCCTGCTCCATCGAGACCGTCAACCTCCACCCCCTGTGACATCAGGCCTCCACCTAGTCGTCCCTCATCGCCCTTGCAGTGGGGCCGACTCTCCACGCAACCCTCTCTGCCTTGCGCCTTAGTCTCCTCTTCAGTCGCTGCTTCTACCGCCCCTGGGTCATCCACCTCTCCTTCGTCCACCGGTTTTTCCTCATCGGACCTCCCCCTGCTTGTCGACTCGCTCCTACTCTTCACGATTTCCCGACCTTTCTCAGGCGTACGTGGGATTTCCTTTCCTGCTGGAATTTTTAGCGATTCTCTATTCCCCCCTTCCCCGTCTTTTTACAGGGTCGGCCCCTCTTCCTTTTTACCTGTGTGACCTCCCCTTTCTCGGTTAAAGCCCGTCCACCCCCAGTCTCCATTGGTTTCCCCATGACCTCCTCGCTCTCAGTTGGGCCCTCATCGCCATCTTCCGGCGTCCCCTGAACCCCGGTTGCCATACCTTATCCAGGCTTCCCGCTCTCCGTCTTTCTTCTCTCTCCACTCCCGTTGTCTCTCTCTCTTAGCGTCCCTAACCACGTTGTCCCTGCAGTTCGCGAAGCTGCAGGAAAACCGCCACAAAACGCTGCACCCCCGCGTTGCCTACACTTCCACCTGTTCTCCACACCGCACCGCCCCCTCAACGCTCCTTCAAACCTCCCAAAACGCGATAAAAACTCAAAAAGATGACTAAATGTACGGACTCACGTAGAAAATCAACCGTCAGAGATCGCGACCCTAGCGCCTCTCTGCAGAGATAGATTTTTTCAACATTTTTCTAGCGTAACTAGCGTACTATTTCACCGATTTCAATACGTAAAAAAAGACAATCTTCGTCTCTTCATACACTATTGAAATATATTTTCAACAGGAATCAAATTTAAAGCAAAAATTGTAGAAAAATGAATTTGAAAAAATGTTTTTTATTGGTTGGCTTTGCTTTTATTCAACTTATGTTGTACTTTCATGATGTGTAGTTAGTTTAGATGTGTAGTTTTGGGCCACTCCATTATCACTTCAGGTACGTTTGTGCATTTGAAGCCATCTTATGCACATATTACAGTGATAGACATAGTAATGACTTGCTATTCCCTCCAAACTCGCATGCAAGTGGTGCAAACAAGTATAATGGGCCCACCGTTGACAATTTTGGCATTGAATCCAATCTACGCATCGTCTTAATTCTTCTTCACCACAACAGAGGCACCGGTTCGTGGTGTCATCCCATTTCTGCAAAGTTTCTTGCTTGAGTGTGTTTCTCATTTGCTGGGGGCTCAATTGTTCAATCGTGTGTAGATTAGTTTTCAGGATCTCACTTACATACTGTCAGACAAACATTCCGCAATTGAATCCATCTTCTTGGTATGGATATTTAATATTTTTCAATTGCCAGGAATATTTGAAATCAGGAAACAATCTTTCATGCCAAATAGAAAATCGCTGCAGAAATTGTTTTCCTCTCTTCCCCCTGATTTCTTTGTGGAAGGGACAAGGATCGAGGTAGTAGATGAACTTTTTTTGGACTTCTACGTAACATAGAATCCAATGATTCCCAATCACAAGATTGATTAAGAAAATTTCATCTTTTCCCTGCCACTCAGCTCTCAGAGTATTCAAAAGTTGCATTCAAAAATCTTCATTATCAGGCTCATCAACTCGTTTCTTCCTGATCTTAATTTGCGTTGAGGGCTCTGATAGGTCTAAGAATTTCAGTTACGCTGTAATTTTGCGGTGATTGTCATCGATGAATCTTCCGGTAGGCGGAAAAAATATCCCCGGAAAAAATAGCCCACACACCCAAAACGTGTTAAAACCCACCCAATTGGATAGACCATAGAAAAATTAGAGTCCCTGAAAAAATAGACAACGAAAAAAATAATTAAATTAAAAAATAATTAAATTGAGCGAGTTTAAACACGTTTTGAATGTGTGGGATATTTTTTCCCTGGGATATTTTTTCCGGGATTCGAATCTTCCACACTTGACCTCCTTTTTCTGCTCAATTTCCGTGTCTTTAAAGTGCAATTCCACGAAGGTGTTTATGGAATGGATTTTCTGCTCATGTAAGATGCAGCTCCAAAATTGCAAGAATGGGACCAATTTTTCCATGAGGTATTTGATGAATTTTGGGCATCGGTATTTATTTCTTTTGATCTTGTTGTTCGATTCATCAGCTTTTTTATAATTTTCAAACGAATCATCATAAAGAGGAAGGAATTTTTGATAAAATGGACTGGCTTTGTACAGAATAAGTTTAGTAACTAAACTTGCCCACACATGTATACCCTTTCGGGCTTTTACATTTCCCATCCCCAGTTCCCCCTGTACCGCGATTACGCCGAGGGCCGAAGGGAAAACCTCATGGGAAAAAACCTTGGCCAGGTACAGTCGTCTCTTTCGAGACTACCGCTCGTACGATGAAACCTGTGCAAGTTAGAGCGAATTCTATCTCTAAAAAACCCCTGGCATTTTCCCCGACTGGGAATCGAACCCACGAATCTCAAGTGCCAACCCCCTACGCTCTAACCGGACGGCCACCGCACGTCGGTTAATAAGTTTAGTATTTTCAACTTCGTAGTCAACATTATCTTCATCACCATTATCATCGTCATCCTCGTCATCATCTGTTTCGTCATGCAGCTCTTCCCTTAAATCATGAGAGTGAGAATGTTCAGAGATTGCATTCACTGCTATGAAAAATTCTGGAGTCTCAAATGGTGATAAAAAGAATGTATTTGTTGCTTTTAATTTTTCACCAAAGATTTTGATGTCATGACAGTGTACAAGAATTGCTGCTGCTTCCATGATGAATGATTTATTGGCATCAATGATGTTCAATTTGACAATCATTTTCATGTAGTGGGGATAGCAGGTGAATAGTGGAATCATATGTTTCGGGAGAAATTTTGCTGTTGTTATGGAATCATATGCTATCGAGAGGTATTCTAAAACTATGCAGTCATTGAATGATTTTAGAAGAGCATTAATACTAGTCCATGACCAATCGGTCACCAACGATTTGAATGGTGGCCATTTTACTTTGTTTTCCGTCCAACATTGCTTCAAATACATGAAGCAATTACTGAGAGATGCCACCTTATGATCATTGGTGATCATTTCCATTACAGCATAATTCTTTGTCTCTAGATTGATCACACCTGCATAATAATAAGGTTTCTTAGAACCTTTGTAGGGTAATCAGACAACACTAGAGGTAGCATCCCAATGGAAAGATAAATTATTGTTATTCCGTAAAAGTTGAAGCTCTTCATCAACCGCCAGATAAAAAGTAAATGGGGTAATTGCTTTTCTTATGTAAGGGTGAGTATTATCCATTTTGAGAATAATATCAACGAAATCATCGACGTGTTTATCGTTTGCACCAAGTTTCTCGCATTTCGCTTTTTTGAGTACATTGAGGGAAGCTCGAAATTGATAGTTATTATGTTCTGTAGCAAGAGTATTATCCATATCTTTTGTCATACCATTTTGTATAATGCATGGCTGGGAATATTTTAAGAAATCTTTTACTTTTTCTCCATGTGTCTCCCGCAATTGATAATTTAAGGGTAACCCATGGTGTGAAGGCTCTGCTACTTGAAATACTGGTTTTGACGATTAGCTTAATTATTTTTCCTTCGAATTTATATTGTAACTCACATCCAGGTTGTCGACATTTCCCATAAACAACAAATCCTGATGAATTGGTCCGAAATCCGGTGAAATTAATACAGCAAGAGATGTTTGAGTTGGTTGGTAAAAATTTTCGCAGCTGATGGAAGATGAAATCCGATGATACTTTATCGCCCATTAAAATATTTTGAAGATAATCTTCACAGACACCGATGTGATGGTATTGTTGCCGCTTCGGGTTTATTGGCTTTTCCTCCTATTTCCATATGTATATCCTTTCGGGTCTTTACATTTTTGTTCCCTTCCCTTAAATGCTAAACCCCTGTAGTAAAGCTTTATTCAGTACATCATTGTTACAATTGGTTACAGATTGTTTTCATCACAAAACATAACTGCCATAAGGGCTCTTATATTAATAATAATATTGCATTACGCGTTTACTTAGTATCTGCTCTCCAGGAGAGAATGAAAGAAGCTTAGCTTATTAATTAATTAATTGCCTCTGTTTTTGGTCTTTTTTCGCTGGATATCAGAGGGCTTGGAGTGTCCTACTCGTTGTGCCTTAGGACAAAAGAAAAAGGAAGAAAATCATAATAACCGGTGACCCGCGTGCCATCACCCACGCCATCGAGACGGTTAAAAGAGGGTACTCCTCGACCGTAAATTTTTCGTTACGACTCTCAGTTTCCATTCGGCTTCCACTCCTTCAATCCTAGATGGGACTAGCTGTAAAAAAGCTTCAGTCTAGACGAAAATAGACAAAATGTGAAAATACGAGCAAGAGGGTTGTCATAGGGTAGTCATATGAGGTTCTGCCTGCTCCCCCTCCCTCACCCTCAGTAATTTCTCCCATTCCCTGTAGAATTTGCAGAGTTCTGAGATTGGTCTCCCCCCCAATAGCTCTACAATTGACTCCCCCCTTCCCTAATTCTTCCAGTTGTTCCATACTTCCTTCACGCCCCTAACCCCCCCTTTGATACCATCGCAGGTCAGGATGTGATCCAGATCCTCTGAGGCTTCCGCACATATCCTGCAGGATACGTCTTTGTAGCCTTTGTTTCCGGCTTTTCCCAAATTACCACAACGCAGTCGCGCCCACATCACTTTGTCCGCCCATGAGACCCCTCTCATTTCCCAATAGCAGGAGTCATCTTCCCTCTTCTTTAAGTGCTTGTACATTGGATTGAACCTAGAATGGTTGATCTTCTCCCTGTTTTCTCTTTTGGTCTTTTCTCTCCCTCTGTTTAGGTACTCCTCTGTCTTTTCCCTAAAATCCTTCCTCTCGAGTTCTCCCTTTCTTAGGATATCCGTGAATTCATGATCTTCCCAATTCTCCAGTGCTTCCTTCAGTTCTTTGCCACAAGTCGAGGGATGTCGGTTTTTTAGCGCCCTCAGTTCTTCTATCAGGCAGATTTTAACTAATCTGTCTTTCTCCAATCTGCTCACCTCTCCCAAGAATTGGAGCGCTCGCCTTCTGGTCTCAAAAATGACGCCTTCTCTCCCGCTCTCAGCCCTCCACAGGGAATCTGGTGTTATTCTAGCTACCTCATGACCTACCCCCATCCCCATTTTCTTAATCCCTCCTTGCATTCGTTCCATTGCTAGCCTTTTCTTCAGCCCCCAGATCTCAGATCCGTACATTGCCCCTGCCTTTCGCAGAGTGTTCAAGATATAGAGCCGATTGTTAAGTGTGTGTAGCCCTGCCCTGGCAGCAGTGCCCCATGCTGCGTTAGTCGCTTTGACCCCTTTGCCGGCCATTTTTCGGATATGCCCTTCCCTTGAGTTTCTGGATGTGAACAAGTATCCTAAATATTAAAAATTGTTCACCATTTTCAATGAAGTATCGCTCGGACGTGTCCAACATGTTTTGCAGCCCCCTCGGGTCCTCGGCCACAATTGCGATATCGTCCGCGTATTTCAGGCAATAGACTTTTGTTTTCTCTATGACGGACCCACCCTCATTTCTCCTCTCTCATCTGTCATCAATGTCATCGATGAACAGGTTGAAGAGGATTGGGCTCAAAGGACATCACTGTCTGACCCCCTTGCCTGTTGCGAATCTCTCCGTGATCCCCGTCCCTATGATGACTTCATTCTCCGTGCACCCATAAAACGCCTTTACCACTTCATAAAAACGCGCCCTGGTACCCAGTTTCCACATCTTCTCTCGGTCAACCGTATCGAACGCTGCTCTCAGGTCGACGAAAGCTGTGTAAAGCTTACCCCCCTTGTTCTTTATTCTGTTTCCAATCAACGAGTTCAAAATGACAATCCGTTCCCTAGTTCCCCTTTTTCTTCTGAAGCCCCCCTGACTCTCTCTGAGCTTCACCTCCCTTTGAAGCCAACTACCCAGTCGCCTGGCCATGATGCTGGCTAGCAGCTTATATCCCAGATTTAGCAGAGAAATTTCCCGAGGTTGCGGGGGAGGGCAAAGCTGGAATCTGCTAGGCCCTCGGTCGGTAATGGGGGGAATCTTCTTTATCGGCCCCGCGGTGGTAATGTTCGGGGCTCCATTGTGGGCCAGAATGGGGGGGGGGGATACCCACCATGTGATATCTGACGTTGACTATCCACCATATGATATCTAATATCTTGTATGTGATGTCTACAATCTAATATCTCATTTCTGATTTCTAATATCTAATATTTCATAGCTGACAATCGTAGTTGTTAAAATTTTCAGACGTTCTGTTGGCGGTGCATTTTTTTTTCTTTGAAGCCACCTCAATAATCATAATTACAACAAATTAATTCTTGATTTTGTCTTCAAAATCATCATGAGTAGTAGAAACTAATAATGAGAGAGATGAATTTTTTTTCTTATCAAATCTGAGGAATGATTTCAAACTCGATACTTCTCTCTCTCTCTCATTGAGATTGAAGCGCGAACTGGTCCACCGCTCACGTGGCCGCGTGTGTTTACCGGTGAGCACGTACGCGCCCTATAAACAAAACACTCGGCCTGTTGGATGAATCGCAGTGAATCGTTTTCCAAGTGGAATTAATATTCCACCATAATCTTCAAAAGACGATACCATGCAACATAACACAAGTTTAATAATTTGCAATGATCTTTCTTTTTTTTGGGTTTTTACATTGAATGCTCATGACATTGAATAAAACAGAAATTAATTGTGCACTTTTGAACTGAATGTTTCCAATTTAAATGGAACATCAATTACTTTATCCAATTGGATAACAATTAATGATAAGAAAACAGACACGAATGAATTTAATTTTTAAATAAAATTTCCTGAGACTTAGTGATTGTCGAATGCTTTCTGTGTGTTTGTGTATTTACCGATGAGCACGTACGCGTCACATAAACATTGGTAGTGACCTCGCTGGGATCATGACATAGAGATGGAAAAGGTCATGTGGACAAGTGCAAGAGTCATTCACCTCATCAGTTGAGATCGAAGAAATTCAAAGTTGCGTGAATAATGATTTATTGGAATGTAGGTATAAAGAATTACTCAGAAAAATTTGATCGTTACGAATGTGGGTGCTTTTCTAGGAATCAATAATGCTTTCCGAGAATAAAATTTCTGTTGCAACGAAATTTGGATAGACTGGTGGAGGAGATGAGGTGATATAAATCGCGAATTTTTAGGGAGAACTTTAGTTGTAATCATGGAGAATCTCTCACCAGAAGACATACGCTACTTGAATAGTACTCCACCGTACTGTCCCGACTTTGAGGATATAGTGGAGAAGCATTTTGGTGATGTTCCACAGGAAAATATCTGAAGTGTCATCAGTGATGTGCAGTTTTTGGAGAGGAATTATGCTGCTGTGAGAAGGAAGAATGAGGAAGATGCTGCAGATGATTCACTCCTACCATTATCCATCCACATTACGAAAAAGCTGGCTGTTATTCTTAACTGCATTGAAGAATTGATAGTGAGAGTGGATGATGATTTTGTGCGAGATCGTTGGGTTAGTTCATGAAGCAGTGGATCCAAGCGAAAAAGGGGGCCAAATCTGTACGAGAAAAGTCCAGCAGCCCCCATGCTAGGCATTCTACATGAACTCAAACTCGGTGTAAACATAATGTTTGAATCATTGAAAACCGAGGCAGACTCGGCTCTTGGTCATGATGTCGTTGATGAGAAATAAAAAGATTTTCTTTTCCAATAATTATTGTTTATTTATTCAGTTGAATGATTATATTTATTTTTTAAATAAGTTTCTTGACGCTGCCGGTGAGTAAGCTATATTCGATGATTCGATCGTGTAAGATCAAGCAGTAGGCTGCGGTGTTGGCATCGAAGATCTGCAATGATTCAAACTCCAGACGAATTTCCACAGGACCGGTTTTCAAGAACTCGTTCTGCTTGGAGCAATCGATGAGGATAAGGGGTGCTGTTTTCAAGTAGTCCGCTCTGCTGAATAGTGGTTCAGGCTCTTTATGGTAATAGGAGGCTCGGAAGCTGGTGTGCATATCGTAGAGAAGAGCTGATTGGTTGTGTTCAATGTCCGAAATTCAGATTTCCATATGGATAACTTAGCGAATTCAAGAATAATTTGATTTCTCGAATATTACAATGATCGAATGCACTGGCATCCTTCAAGGCCTGATTTTTTCTAGCTACTTGAAAGCCGAGAATGACGTAACGCGGTTTCTCCAATTGCGTTGAGCATTTCACAGTCCAGACATGCTTCGTTGTGCTCGGCAGCAGAGGATACTCGTACAATTCCCAAGAGCGAAAGCTAATCGGCACCACCGTGTCTTTTGAAATCTGATTGAGAAGCTGTACTTTTCAAGTGTCAGTAGGTTTAATGTAGGGTAGCATCCAATCGATCTTGGTGATTGTCATTTTGAAGTGCTCAGCTTGTGGTCCATCATTGGCTTGGAATATAGCATTAAAGTCACTGTGTGAACGTGTTAGGATTAACTCATGCTTTGCATTCACAACAATTCTCTGATAATCTTCAGCGAATCCTAAAATCATGCTCAGGAGAATGGATACATCAAAAGATCCTGCCTCATCAGTTATTTCCTTCTCGTTGTCAATTCTCTAGCCCGCATTTTCCATGAGATGTTTCTGGCTAGGTCTCTGAGAGATGTAATTTTTCATTAATGTTGACAACATTTTTATACCTATCAATTTCCACTGAATTTAATTCATAGCGTATTTCCTCGAATAAATGCCAGATTGCAATATTCACAAGTTGTGTATTTGCAACAAGTGTATTATCGGCTTTAGTTAATCTACCACAAATGTGCAATGAACTCTTGCATGGCAGTACATAGAGATCCTGGTGTTGTACAGAAATACGAATTTCGTCATTGTTGTTGAAAGAAGATGATGCAAATGGTTGGTGTGAATGAATCTCATAATGAGCAATCGGCTCATCAAAGATTATCTGCTTCTGAAAGTTCAGGATCTCTTCCATGGCAGATGACAGTAACAGCAGGCGATGAAGACACAGCAAACCCTCACTTTCCTCCTTTTCCGCGAATTCTTAGTCCCAGAGTACGCAGGAACTTGATGTTCTGCGATGTCAGCTTCGTGAGATGCACTCGACGACTGTTTGCTTGTCGGCATGAGTCCTCACTTTTATAACTGCGACCGACTTTCTTCCCCTCAAACACAATACCCATTATTCAATGAGCTCTTATATGAAGTCGTATTGTGATGACTTCGCCACGGAAATTCACAGGGCGATTGTCTTGATCGACAATTCTCAATTGCAGATGGTCTATTGACCGCATCACGATTGGCAAGTAAATGACCTGAGCAGGTGTTTCAATGATCTTATATCCAGGTGGAATGCTTGGGAAGAATTCGTGAATTGTATGCACACGT
>NW_011887861.1:201210-203771 GCF_000806365.1 Fopius arisanus
GATTATATTTCACAACACTACCGCCACCGAAGTAATTAATCAACTCTTGAGGTAGACGCAAATTGCCATAGCTATCAAAATAGATCACTTCATGATTCTTCTTTTTATATGCAACCCAATGAGTGCCAGGACCATCTTTATCATCAAGATTCACTATAGCTGATTCACATTTCCAGGGTCCACCTCGAGGCAACGCATTTCTCATATAAACTCCGCGAAAATGTGCAATTTTCATGATGCTGGCATACTTCATCAAATCACCATCAGTGAGAGCTCGGTGCGGTAGTTTTACAGCTTTGAGTATACCAGCAGCTCCACCCGCTAGGGCACCTGTCGCACTGAGTCCTGCCAATAATGGAATTAAAAATGCTCGTAAAATTCCCCCAGATTTCGATGGGATGGGGAGAATTCGAGGCGGCGGCTTCATTTTTTTCCTCCCTCCAACATTTTTCACTGCTTCACATGCACCTTTGAGTGCGCTCATCACAGCATTGGGTCCAGGCTGCATGGAGCCTTTGGCGGCTCGTATAATCTGTAGCAGTGGTATCTTTTTCTTCACACTTCCCCCTCTACGTTTCTTCCGACCACCACCACCACCCTCACAACCTGCAGTTTTTCTCTTTTTCTTCGCACCAGCACTAATGTTTAGCCCCATACCGAATTTATGTTTCATCTTCATGAGGTTCTTCACACTCCAAGCAGCCGCCTTCTCACCAACACTAGCGTCTTTAGAAAAAGCCCTGTGTAGAGCTTTATCTTCCAGAATTCTATCAGCGCTGTGTCTAGCTGGCAAATTTTCTCGATTTTTTGAACATGCTATATCGTGCTCTTTACGCGCTTTATCCAGTGGATTTATCCCAGGATCACCGCGTGCTAATCGTCTAGCCAACTTGGTACCCGGCCCACAATACTGGTAGCCCGGTATATGCAATTCAATGGGTAACTTGTTGATGATATCGTTGACAATTCCTTTACCCTTGTGCGTTCTAAGACGTTTGCACACCACCATGCTCTTGCGCAGACTGAAGTGCAAGTCTATAAATGTCATGTATTTATGGAGGTTGCTAGCAGTTGTCAAGATGAAGTTCAAGCAGCAAAGTTCGATGCTGCCGGTGATGAAAAAGAAAGATAAACAAAAGAATCGTCACGGCCCACTTTTACCCAATACCGTACGTGCAATTATCTGTGGACCCTCAAATTGTGGTGAAACGAATGCCCTGTTCTCTCTCATTACCTATCCTAATGGGCTGAGATTTCAAAATGTCTATGTTTACTCCAACTCCTTAAATCAACCGAAATATCAGTTTTTGAAAAAATTATTGACAACAGTGAAAGCTATTGGCTATTTTCCATTTAATGATCATGAAGAGGTGGTCAGACCCGAGGAAACTCATCCAAATTCTCTTATGATATTTGATGATGTCGCCTGTGAAAAACAGGATAATATGGGTGCATTCTTTTGCATGGGTCGCCATCAAAGTGTAGACTGCTTTTATCTCTGTCAGACCTATGCACGTATTCCAAAACACTTGATATGTGATAATACAAATTGACTCATTCTCTTCCGTCAGGATGAAATTAATTTGAAACACATTTATTAGGATCATGTTAATACAGACATGCCATGTCCAGAGTTCAAAGATTTGTGCTCTGCTTGTTGGAATAATGATAAACATGGCTTCATCACCATCAATAAAGACTGAGAACTGCATGAGGGACGCTATCGACGAGGATTTGATTGTTTTGTATGTCTAAAAACAAGCTGATGATTGGCACTCGAGACAGTGTGGAATTGATCGCAAAACCTTCAACATGCGGCCAACAGTCTTGCAAGAGGAGTCTGCTGTATTGCATCACATTGCTGAGGCAAGCAAAGCAATTCGTCATAAATATCAAACATTAAAGATGAGCAAAGATATGGTCGAACGAGCTATGAATGAGGCCTTGAAACCTGTCATTACTCCTCTTGAAAAATTGCTTGATCAAGGTGCCATCCAGAAGAAGAAAACGAAGAAAAAAAGAAATGAAACTATTATTATGAAAAAAGAGGAGGTGGAGGAGGGAGGAGTGAACGATTATAAACAGGAAATGACAACAACAAGTACTCCTGAACCGTTAAGCAGTCAACACGACGATTCCAAGAATGCGGTGGCTTCAGTGCTCGCAGACGCAGCTGATGAATCAGCCGCTCAATCTGATGTTAGAAATATTCTCCAGTCGTATCTTAACATGTTCGGCACAAAAGAAGAAAAACATTTGGATAAACAATTTGGAGTTCGAAGAGTGGATGACCAATGGAAAATTGGAAATGCTGAGGTGATCTTCAATGGAGATGCACTGACTATTGGTAACAAGCAGTTTCGCTTAACTTCAGGTTTGGCATCTTTGATATTCCATAGCGATCCAGAAACCGCCAATGTGCCATCAACAGATCAAATGCACTATGGTGAAATTCTGCGCCGTACGAATGCACATCGATTGTACTATGATCCAAATAAGGCAGTGAGACGCAAAAATCCTACGGAAAAATTTTTGAATATCATTGAACCTCTAATTAGACC
>NW_011887861.1:206776-208917 GCF_000806365.1 Fopius arisanus
TGATAGGCATGTTGGAAAATTTCAATTATTCTGGAACAGCGCACAATGCTGCTACGTTCCATCTTGAAATAAGACTAACAACCCCTAGGAAAATTCAGATCAATTTATATCATTGCTTGTTAGAGTTTCAATGAGTCATGAAGTTTCAGTTGCTTCGATTAATTGCCATTTCTTCATCAATTTCTCAGAAGTCTACAGACGGTTGAGTTTCTGCGAAAAATTTGACCATTCAATCGATTCATCCACATTTCTTAGAATTATGAAAGCCGTTATCTTTCGAGGAAAAATCTCACCGTTGGATGCAGATTTCCTAATTTTCTTGGAATTGTTTTTCGATTGAAATTATAAATGATAATTGCATTCCCCCTCCACTTGCGAAGAGCCTATAAGTAGCTGGAGTAAAGCAACTGATTCATCATTCAGTCTCCAGCCTATAAGTGCAGTCACACGAAATCTTCTAAGACGAAGTGAATCGAGGAGAGAACCAAATAAATCAAAATGGAGAAGCAAGCCCTGGATCTCGATGACATCAACAAAATTGCAAGTCGAGGGAATTTCCTGCCAACCAAACGTCGAACTGAGCTCTCACTCAACCAGAAGTATTTAGTCACCGATCTGACGGTGATCTCAACTAAATTTGGCTCCAAAGTGGTTGCCGCTCTGAATGATGAGTGCATCGTGTATCTACCACCACGACTGTTCAACGCCTTTCAACAAGATCCATCCAAACTGGAAAAATACCGCGAGGCTGCTGCTGCCAAACGTCTGCAAATCACCTTCCTGGAGGGAGAGTTCATTCCATGCCTATTCAACAACGTGGAAAACCCATAAACTATAAATTTTACAATAAAATAACCTGAAAATGGATTGTTATGAAATAAATGGGTAAGATTGACAATTGAGCTTTTTTTGTTTTATTTTTACATTAAAACTTATCACACTAATTATAAAATATAATAAAAAAACTTATTACTCTAATTACAAAATAATATATAATAAAAAAACTTAATAGTCTAATTAAAAAAGTTCTCTGGAGATCTGCTTGCAACTGGAACATACGAAATAAATTTCATTAGTTTTAAAATAAAAAAGATAATGAGAAAGAAATGAATTTTACCTACTTCACTTGCCATAGTGCTGCTGCGCATCAAGGATCATCACGGCGGCCGCCGCGATGCCCTGCGCGTGAGGCAACATCTCCAAGGCCTCAATCTCACGACCAACCAGGAGCAAAAAGTTGAGGAACTTCCTCATCTCCTGGTGGAGCTGCGATTCCTATTAACAGAAAAATTGATAATATGTTAGATACAGAAAGAGTAAGAAATTAATCCAAAATTTTATCGACTTACCTTATAAGCATAAAAATGGTCTCCGAGGTACGCCATGAACTTGATTATCAAGTCCATGGGCACCTGGAGACGTTCAACCAGGCTCCAGTACCTGCTAAGGTCCTCCTCAAACCGGTCAAGCTGCTTCAACCACCACTCCTCCATCCTCCCGTCATCCTCCTCCCACTCCCGCCTCATCTCGGGGTCTGGGAAAACGTACACTTCCAGTTTCACTAAAACATAGAACACAATCGTTAATTATTATAATACACTGATGAAAATATGAAATTCACTCAAAATTTTTGACGTTCCACGACACTTACTTGTTGCTTCGATTTCGTTAGATGTACTGACGAAGCGAGGCCGCAAGACAACGTTGGGCCAGTCGCCACATGATACCCACTTTCCCACTATCTCTCTCTCACTCAAGCGTCGAGGCCACCAAAAGTTGCCTGTCTTACTCTAGGTGTCTGGCGTGTAAACTCTAAATGTTTACATCTGGTGGATGGTTAAGAATGGAGCATTGACAGAGATTTCAAGTGGAGAAAATATTCTTTATTCAATACATATATATGCATAGATATTTTTACGAAATAATATTACAGAGTGTGACGAGGCAATATATTTTTCAGCCCTCCCCTGCCCCCTAATAACTAAACGGTTTTGTCTTTAGGTTAAGATTAAGTTAAGACTAGGTTAAGAAAACTGTCACCGTTGGGAAACCCCTTCCCTAATTATTCCTTCCCCCCGCCCCGCGCTCCCCTCATCGCTGTACTCACGGGAGAACTCGCCACCGATGGCGAAAAAGGAGAA
>NW_011887861.1:210482-218758 GCF_000806365.1 Fopius arisanus
GTTGGTGGATTGATAAGATGGTAGAATTTTGTTTTTAATTTACCTCTGGATAGATTTTAATATTGGTTGACAATCGCTTGGGATGTTTAAATGATCCCATTGGTCGAAAGAAAATATTTCCATGAGGACAGAAGATCAGCTTGGCTCGAACATCTCCCATTGTGACAAAAGTTCCACCAACTTTGTAATGGCGATTAATGATTTCTCTTAATTTTTTCTTCATAGCCCTTTCCGACATCACACCTGCCCATTCTTCGGGTATGAAAATTTGAGCAGGTTCCACCTCATTTGCTGGTGGGCAAACAACTTCCCCCACTCGAACAAACGGTTCTGTGTCATGCGCTGAATTAGATGGTGGTGCAGCCCCAACATTCGCTAGAATCACTGGTGCTGCCTCTGATATAGTAGAGTCACGTGGATCCATCTCCATTGAATCAGAGTCCTCAGGTGCTGGGCTCTCCGGAGACTCTGGATCTGGGCTTGCTGGAGAGTCTACAAGTCCTTTCTCCTCGGGTGCTGGGCTCTCTGGAGACTCGAAGTCCGGGCTTGCTGGAGAGTCTACAATTCCCTTTTCCACAGCCGCTGGACTCTCCGGCGAATCATCCACGTTTTCACTGACATCAGGTGAGATGGTGTCGGTATCTAATGGGGTAGAATCATCCCAAGCATCATCATCATCATCATCATCATCATCACTGTCAGTAAAGTTTCCAATCTCTGACCCCCCATCTGACGAGCTGATCGACTCAATTGCATCCCATTGCAAATCTCGCTTCATCCTCTCCGAAGTTTCCAACTTTTGAATAAATGGACGAATTGTGATCACTTCACAAGTTGAAATTCTATTGCTTGTTGGTTGGTCAGCATCAACAGACATCACAAAGGCAGAGCACTTTAACGCTCACGTCACAGAATCAAATGAGCTCTGTACTGGGAAGGAGATTCCTTGTAAGCTATAAAGATCTCGTTTACCTAGCGAGAGATCCCCCTCCAATCACATTATTTTTTTCTCATCATGCAGCTGGAGAACTTGGAATCTATAAAAATGTCAGCACCCGTTCATCTTAATGATTATTGTATCAATATGAAGAATACGTGATCGGGTCGGCACAGTTCAATTGAAAACATGTTTACCAAGAAATCCAACGAAAAAACAATTCGTAAAATTTTCAACGGGTTTTGCTTTCTCGGTATCGCGAGGCCATAGTCGGATAGGTATTTTTTAAACTAACATTATGAAAACGTGTGCAAATTGGTGCTCCCCCACTCCCTCCAACATTCTGAAGATGCGCACACCATCCACCCAAGCTATTCAGTGGCAGTTGATTGTCAGAGGATTGAGCAACATTCACAGTTACTTTTACAATATGGCAGTTGTCATTGATATTGAAGGTTTCAAAAATTTTGGCAACGAATTTGTTGTAAAAGAATTTGCAATTTCCGCGCTAGAACTTGATGGTGATGGAAAGTTCGTGCATGTGGCAGTTTTAGTGGATCCACCACATAAATGGCATGAATTGCTTCCCAAGTACAAAGAAGGGAATCAGTGGTTGTCACGTCACTACCATGGACTACATGGGGACACTCCTGGAGATATCAAATACGAGACATGGAGTGAATATGTGAATAATATTCTGAAAAATGTTTCACACATTTACGTCCAAGGTGCAGAGAAGAAAAACTGGCTACAGCAAATTATCAAGAATGAAGTACCAATTGAGGATTTCAATGACTTTGGCAGCCCTGATATGGAGCCTCTGAAAGGTGAGGGTATTTTCAAATGTGTCTACCATCACAGTCTTTTTGATGGTAGTCCTACCCAATCCCATTGCCCCCTTGAACATGTGCAACATCTGAAAAAATGGTTCACCAAGTACAACGCGGGGTGTCTAGAGAAATCCTTGAAGAAATATTGCGAAACTCAGCATTTGAATGCACTGACCACTCAGGAAATTGCATTCCTAGCGAAGCATTTCGTCAAAACGATTGCCAAGGACACCGTGGATGCAGCTTGGGACAAGTTGCCGGAGATGATGAAGAGGGATCCTAGTATCGCTAAGCTGCGCTATTGCCGCACGCATTGGTCTTCAATATCGGCCTCATCACTCAGTCCAATCCCCCCGCCAATAGCTAAATACCCTCTGTGTCTCTATCATCACTGCTAATGCACTCGAAGTCACAGTATATTATTATTGAATAAAAAACACTTACGGATGTATTTGTGTATAATTTCATTGAATCCCATACCTCGCCCCCTCCTCCGCCACTTCAATAAGATCAACACTTCAGCTCACATATAAATATCTTTGTGAAATCTCATCAGTTGACTCTCGAATACCATCCATATGAGATATCATTCTTCTTGAATAGTCAAAAGTTATTAATTGCTAAAAAAAAAAAATAAAATTCTTCAAAGATGTCAAACGATAATCTATTCGAGATGTGGGACGAGTATTACCCATCATTCGAGGCTGCCGCTGCACACGACAATGGAGAAACATACAAGCGTCTTCTGGAGAATGTTATCATACCGTTGCAATGGTTCATGCAACTACCTGTGCCATCGCTGATTACCCATGGTAATGGAGCTATTCAACAATTCAATGGTCTCACCAAAGTTTATCTCTCACTGGTTGGAGTTCGCACAATCCTTGCGAAAACCGACGATTTTTATATATTTATGCAAGGACCTGTGGCTGAAGGATTTGATAGTGGAACATCTCCCGATTGCAGTTCATGTGAGGGTAGGACTTCCCCTGAATGTGATTCATACAATGAGGAGGGAGGTAGTCCGGATATTGAGACGCTGGAGGAAATGGAGGCTGTGGCAATTGATGTCGTCAGCTCAATTTTTAATAGTATATAATAAGCAACGAAAAAATCGGATGAGAGTGGGGAGAGAGATAGCCAGTGAAGAAACACACGAGCCCAGAGGACGGAATACTGCAAACCTCCGCTCTGAACGTCAGAGTCGTTGGACTATTAGAAATTATTCAATCAACAGCATGGCATTCATCATTGATTTGCAAGGATTCCAAAAACGAGGAGAATTTATCATAAAAGAATTGAGTGCAGTGGCAGTGCAACAGTCGCCAGAAATTGAAGAATCTCCCCCCATCCACATCCTCTTTCAACCACCATGTGCCTGGAGTGATCTGGAGATGCAGGATATTGTAACCAACAGGCGGCTAACTCGTATTCATTATGGAATACAAGGGAGTGTTGGTGGTTGTGATTATAAGAACATTGACAAAGTTTTTCACAGGTTTCTACTGAATAGTCGAAACATTTATGTGAAAGGCTTAGAGAAACAGCACTATGTGGAACAACTGTTTGGCGATTCCTACCACGTTGTAAATTTGGAAGATTACAATCGTCCAAAGATCGACAATTGTTTCTTCAAAGAAACTACTCATCCGCACACTCATCGACACATTAAGACAGCGCAGGAGTTAGTTTGCTGCGCTTTGGTGAATAAGCACCGCTTGAAACATTGGTTCCAGAGTACTCATCAAAAATTCGTCAATAGTAAAAAAGATTTTAATGAACTTTTTGATCGAAAAATCAGACATTATTACTTCAATTATTATCTCGAAATCGTTCTTTTGTTTTGACTTGCAAAAATGTAAAAATATATGTACACATTCTAAAAAATGTTCTCATGTTCATTTTTACAAACTTTACATTTCCATTCAATATAGAAAAAAATTCCCTTTTTCCAATTATTATTATTATTATACTTCTTATGTTGTATCATATCATTTTTTCGATCCATGGAATAGGCATTCACTCCACTTCGAAACCACGCATCCAAGCGGCTGAGTGTTTTGTTTACCCGGCGCGTACGTGCTCACCGGTAAACACACGCGGCCACGTGAGCGGTGGACCAGTTCGCGCTTCAATCTCAATGAGAGAGAGAGAGAAGTATCGAGTTTAAAATCATTCTTCAGATTTGATAAGAAAAAAAATTCGTCTTTCTCATTATTAGTTTCTACTACTCATGATGATTTTGAAGACAAAATCAAGAATTAATTTGTTGTAATTATGATTATTGAGGTGGCATCAAAGAAAAAAAAAATGCACCGCCAACAGAACGTCTGAAAATTTTAACAACTACGATTGTCAGCTATGAAATATTAGATATTAGAAATCAGAAATGAGATATTAGATTGTAGACATCACATACAAGGTATTAGATATCATATGGGGGATATTCAACGTCAGATATCACATGGTGGGTCCCCCCCCCCCCCAATCTGACTTAAAATGGAGCCCCGAACATTACCACCGCGGGGCCGATAAAGAAGATTCCCGCCATTACCGACCGAGGGCCTAGCAGATTCCAGCATTGCCCTCCCCCGCAACCTCAGCCGCCCGCCCCCGCCCCGCACCCCCCCGCAGATCCCTATATCCAGAACCGGTAGAGTCTATCTACTGGAATACGCTTTGTCCAAGGAATAGTAAAGATATTGAATTGGAAAATTAATCGAGAAAATAACACCTCGTTCCTCGTAATAATTCGGTAATAAAAGCCGAGTCGTTTAAAGTTCCTGGAGTTTCTGCTAAATAGGTCAAATAAAAATTAAAATCGAAAATGACAACGTGAACACCATCAGAAACGAATATAACCGTTATTAGTAATACGAGGAGGGGAACGAGTGGGGCAGATAATCCCGATAGGAATTATGTCACCGAAAACGCCAACACGAGTAGCGAATCGGGGGGTAGTTCTTTCTCTGTTAGAGCAGGTAGAGGTCGTGGACGCGGAACACCTCTAAGAGATCCTTTTGTCAACTATCCACAGTTACCCTTGACGCACTCACAACAAATTTTGAGCGAACTTTCAGGTCTTTAATCAGCCGTCAAAAGCATACGTGCGCGTCTTAATAAACCACGGGGTAACTTAAGGCGTGAAGGAGGAGGAACCAATAGTGAACCCTTTGCCACGAATGAAATCGCATCCGACGAATCAGCTAGCATTATGGCAAGACACCGCAGAGGAATAAATCCTCCTAACAGGTCGCGTCAAAACTTCCGGAGTAATGACAATGACAATTTAACAGCCAATCCAAACCCGGAAGTTTGGCCGGAGCTGCCTTCATTATTTAGGGTTACAGTAGTAAATCCAATGCCCAATAGACAACACTAACGAGATGAAATATTAATAACCGAGAAGAATACCTGCAAATGCGAAACCCTCAAAGAAATCCCGGGCCGGATAACGTAATTCGACAAAATAACCAAGAAATTCTCGTCACCCAGCGCCGTAGCGTAAGTCGTGAGCCAAGCTCTCTGGTGAGAAGTTTCATTTCAGGCCCTGAACCGTCAGTAAGTCTGGAACGAACTCTGTCTCTTCCTAGGGGTAGTTTGTCGTGGAGGGCAAGCGATTCTAGCGATGACGATTACGAAAGATACTATAGGCAAAATATTCGGAGAAATAGACGAAATAGGCGCAGTAACGAGTCAAGAGGCAATGATAATTACCTGAACGAGGACGACCAACACAGCTCACACACATCGTCGATGCAAAGCGGTAGAATTGTCAGTTTTTGGAAAATATCGTTCCCAACAACTGAAAAAAACCCCGAACAATTTTTACTTCTTTTGAAGTACCTATTGTCAATGAGTGGGATCAATAAAGAGCTTTTTGTACCTTGTCTCTCAAAAATTTTTGAAGGAGCTTATAGGGCTTGGTATTTAGTCAATAAAAAATCATGGTGTTCATGGAAAGACTTCGTCAAAGCCTTCCGCTATGATTGGGGAGTCAAGAGAGAGGATTCAGATCTCCTCTGCGAAGTAAGAGACCTAACAATCGGGAAGAGCGAAACATTTGCGGAATTTGCCAGTCGAGCACGGCTCATCTTTGAACGTATGGAGAGGCCACCCGAATTCGAAAGTCAACTTTCTCAAATAGTAACGAAATTTAGTCCGCGGCTAGCGTTCGAAATGTTGAATCTCGGTCTTAGGAATTATACGGATCTTCTACACTACGCGAATAAACGCAATTACATCTTCAAGCAATGTAATGTTAAGGATAGGTCGCACCCTAGTTCTAAAAGGATTCCCGAGCTAAATCAAGTCTCTGAATTACCTGAAGCTGAAGACGAAGATACAGAAAGCGACAATGGTAATTCAAGTGGCACTCACAGTTATCAAACACCAGACCTGATTTAGTTAGGCAAAGATTAGAGAAAAACCTCCAGTCATATGGAGAAGGTACGAAAAACAAGGCGCAGAAGTCGAACAAGCCCTTCCACCCAACAAAATATTTTTGCGGAAATTGCGGTCCACTGGGTCACTCACCGCGTTTCTGTCAAATTGAACGTAAAGCAGTTTACGTTCAGAGACTAGAAATTGTCCCAAGGTCCCGAAAAACTCCAGAAGCCCTCAGTAACTCAACCTCCAGCTACTGAACAAAAAGGCAATGACGAGGCACCAAAATTAGACTCGCCGAAAAAGAAAATTCCTATTAATATCAGGCAGGCAAAAGATCTTGATAGACTAAGGAAAATCGTCGTACCGTTAGAGCTAGAACTCGCGAACTCGGTAGATAACGAGAGTGAGATGTCTGACACAGAGCTCGTCACAGCAGGCGTGGCAGGCCCTTCGAAGTCGACTGAGAGCACTTCATCTCAAAACCTGACCGGAATAGTAGAAAATAGAGTAGTAGGACAGATTAATTGCGAATCGATCGGCACTGATTCAGCTGAAGCCCCGAAGAAATGGCAGCCACAACGTGGGTTACCACCTCACGAAATTTATCGGCTAACACAACGCTGTATTTTCCGCCGGGAAAGCCAAGTCAAGGAACCACAGAAGGCTACTCAAATCCCGGTATAAATTTTGATCTCCGGAGAGAAAATAAGGGGAATAATTGACAGCGGTAGTGATAGGTCGTATATGAGCGTAAATGCCTAAGAAAAAGTCAAACAGTTTCAAATTAAAGAGCTAGAGCCAGACGCTACGTCTAGAAAGGGTATTAGAATAGCGGATAAGACAATTGTCAAAACACAGGGTGGAACCGGATTTATAGGTGACATCGGTAAAAAAGACGGACCTTAGTGGTTTAGTGTCATGGCAAACTTATCAACGGAATTGATACTAGGAATGTATTTCTGGCTACCATTCAAGGACCTCATTGACCCATTCGATCGTACCTGGACCCTAGCAGGTAGTCAGCATAAATATCCCTTGTCACAATCCACCGTAATTCTATCCCAGCTCTACACGTTAACCAGTAATGAAACACAGCGATTAGAGGAATTCCTGAACAACGAATTCGCGAAATTCGAAAAGGAATCAAACGGGAAAACGGATCTTATTGAACACATGATCGAGTTAGACGACCCACTCCTCATAGACAAAAACCATACCGTAGGAGTGTGGTAATACGTAATTTTATTGACGAGGAAGTTGAAAGACTTTTGACAAAAAGGTGTATCACCACAAGCAATAGCGAGTGGGCATCTTTCCAGTAGTAGCCTCGAAGGCAAATGGAGGGTTGAGATTTTACATTAATTACAAGCCCCTTAATAGACAAACGAAAAAGCCAGCGTATCCGCTCCACAACATGCGTTCCGTCTTGTCACAATTGCATTAAGCAAAAGTTATTTCGGCAATAGATATAAGTGAGGCATTCCACCAAATCCCCATGGAAGCTAACAGTCGGAAGTACACCGCGTTCGTCGTCGAAGGCAAAGGGTTATTCGAATGGCTCCGGATGCCATACGGTCTAACTGGTGCTCCATCCACCATTCAAAGGCCCATGGACGTACTTAAAAAAGAAATGAAAGATCGAATTCATGACCAAGGTATTCACGTACCTAGACGATTGGGTGATAGTCAGCCAAGACTTTGAGGAACACCTACAAATTCTTTCCCTTGTGTGTGAAGTTTTTCGCGATGCTAAACTTATTATCAACCGGGAAAAATGTAGTTTCGCATGCAGGGAGGTTAAATTTCTATGATATATAATAGACCAACTCGGGTCTCTCTAAACCCCTTGACTGGGGTGCGGAGAGCGCGGTTGAGCCACCAACCGAGCGCGTCTCCGGGTGGTGGATAGGAGGACGGCTGGGCGGAATAACCACCTCGGTGGAGGCCGGGACAGAAATGTCTCGAACTCTGCGTGGGGTTGGCTAAAAACCAGGTTAATGGGGAACATAAGGCCGAACGAAACGTGGGAAACCACAAGGGAAGCCGAAAAACCCATCGCGAACCAGCTCCTTCAAGCTACGGTGTATGATACCGTGCCAATGGCTGCATGGTGCAGGAGA
>NW_011887861.1:222713-241222 GCF_000806365.1 Fopius arisanus
ACCAATAAAGTAACTTTGGCATGGGTCCCGGGCCACAAAGGGATAACAGGAAACGAGATAGCGGACCAACTGGCAAGGCATGGGGCGTCAAATGATGACCAGGCCATGACAGTGGGAGTCCCTTTCGCGACCGGAATATCTCGAATTAAAAATAAACTTCGGAACGAACACCAAGGGCGATGGGAGCAGATCACAGCCTGCAGAAAATCCAAAGCCCTCATGCCAACCCTAAACAAGAAAAGAGTAGGAAAACTACTCAACATGAAAAAAGAGGAACTGAGCACTACAATCAGGCTCCTCACTGGACATGGTAGGTTTAGGACACACTGCAAAAACATGGGCATCGAAAGCAATGCCCGCTGCAGACTATGCCTTGAGGCAGACGAGGACAGCCTGCATATACTTTGTAGCTGCCCTGCACTGGCTACAACAAGGCTAAATTACTGGGGAACCGCCTTCCCTAGCATCAGCTATGTAGCGGATCTAGACGCCGGGAATCTATTAAAACTGGTGAAAAAAGCTGGCCTAGAATTATAGGGATCAGAAGGACAACGGAGCCACAATAGCCCAGTAGGGGTTCGGTGACAAGAGGGCAGCAAATGCCTATCCGTATTTTTAACCTTAACCATAAACATAACCATAATAGACCAATACGGAATGAAGCTTAACCAGGAGAAAATCCAGCCGATTTTAGAATTTCCAATTCCTAAGGAGCGCAGGCAACCAGGACAATTTCACGGCCTCGTTAACTGGTATCATCGACACGAAATGAACTCAACTTGAGCAGGAATCGTTCGACGAAGTAAAACAAGCACTGATAGCAGCTCCGTGGCTGTTCGTGCCAATACTAGGAGGACCGTTCGTCCTCTACACGGACGCCAGCGACTTCGGTCTAGGCGCGATTCTCGTCCAGTATGATCAGGAAACAGATCAACAAAACTTTGTTGAAGCGCTAAGTAGACCATTGCGCGGCGCAGAGATGCACTATACCACGATCGAAAAGGAATGCTTAGCTGTCGTCTGGGCGGTAGAAAAACTCAGGTCATTTAAAGTAAGCACAGACCATCAAGCCCTTCAGTGGCTTTACCAGCTGAAAAATCCGATTGGACGCTTAGCGGGGTAGTTAATTTATTTATGCCAGCATGAAATTACCATAGAACATCGTAGGGGTACAACGAACGAAGCTCCCGATGCGTTATCAAGAGTGTTTGGCGCTGATGTCGACCCGGGGAGATGGGAAAGTGTCGTCGAAGAAACAATCTAAAATCGACAGCGTTGCAATACAATATGCACCGAAAATTGGTACGACACCAAGATTAAATTAGTCGAAAAGTACCCCCAAAGATTCACAGAGTGGAAAATCGAGCAAGGCGAAATGTTCTATCATCGCCCGGATTACGAGAAAGCGTTAATAGATAACGAAAACTCGTGAAAAAAAGTTGTCAGACCAAAGACGTACCCAAAATTCTTAGAGAAAAACACGACGCTCCTGAAGCAGGTCACCTAGGTCAGGAGAAAACGCTACATAGAATCCATCAAAATTAGTATTGGCCAGGGATGACGCGAGACGTCAGACAGTAAGCTGAAGAGTGTGACACTTGCTTGAAAGTCAATTTTAACCAACACCCTGTTAAGGGCCCCTTAATGACCCAACCGTTGCTAACACCCTGGAGTCAATTATCGGTTGACAGAGTAGTTTCTCAGACCAGATCAAAGAAAGGCAGCACCTGTATTATAGTCGTACAGGTCTTATTTACGAAGTACAGAGAGCTTTTCATCATCACCGTATTAGATACTGTTTCTGATTTCCAATTTTCCATTGGTCATCCACTCTTCGAACACCAAATTGTTTATCCAAATGTTTTTCTTCTTTCGTGCCGAATATGTTGAGATAAAACTGCAGGACCTTCCCAACATCAGATTGAGCGAATGATTCATCAACTGATTCGTCCACGAGCACTGAGCCCGCCACATTCTTGGAATCGCCATCTTGACTGCTTGACGGTTGAGGAGTACTTGTTGTTGTAATATCCTGTTTATAATCGTCCACTCCCCCCTCCTCCTTCTCCACCTCTTTTTTCACAATAATATTTTGATTTCTTTTTTTCTTAATTTTCTTCTCGATTGCGCTTTGATCAATCAATTTTTCAAGAAGAGTAATTAAAGGTTTGAAGGCCTCATTCGTAGCTCTTTCCGCCATATCTTTGTCCATTTTGATAGTTTGATGTTTTTGACGAATTGCTTTGCTTGCCTCAGCAATATGATGCAATACGTCGTATTCTTCTTGCAAAACCGTAGGCCCCATGTTGATGGTTATACGTTCAATTCAACACTTTCTCGAGCGTCAAACATCAGCTTGTTTTTATACAAACAAAACAATCAAATCCTCATCGATAGCGTCCCTCGTGCAATTCACAGTCTTTGCTAATGGTGATAAACACATGTTTATCATTATTCCAACAAGCAGAACACAAATCTTTGAACTCTGGGTATGGGATGTCTGTATGAAGACGATCCTGATAAATGTGCTTCAAATTCATTTCATCCTGACGAAAGAGAATGAGTAAATTTGTATTATCACGTATCAAGTGTTTTGGAATACGTGCATAGGTCTGACAAAGATAGAAGCAGTCTACAATTTGATGGCGACCCATGCAAAAGAATGCACGCATATTATCCTGTTTTTCACACGCGACATCATGAAATATGATGAGAGAATTTGGATGAGTTTCCTCATCACCTCTTCGTGATCATTGAATAAAAAATAGCCAATAGCTTTCACTGTTGCCAATAATTTTTTCAAAAACTGATATTTCGGCTGATTTAAGGACTTAGAGTAAACGTAGATATTTTGAAATCTCAGTCCATTGGGGTGGGTAATGAGAGCGAAGAGGGCATTCGTCTTGCCACAATTTGAAGGTCCACAGATAATTGCAGGTTCAGTATTGGGTAATAATGGGCCGTGACGATTTTTTTGTTTATCCCTCTTTGTCTCTGTAATTTTGTCGAACCTCATCACTGGTAGCTTCAAACTTTGCTGCTTGAACTCCATCTTAACAACTGCTATCAAGCTCCATAAATACACGACATTTATAGACTTGCACTTCAGTCTGTACAAGATCAT
This sequence comes from Fopius arisanus, assembly GCF_000806365.1. NCBI lineage: Eukaryota > Metazoa > Arthropoda > Insecta > Hymenoptera > Braconidae > Fopius > Fopius arisanus. The sequence goes on from NW_011887861.1 coordinate 225,838, forward strand.
GGTGGTGTGCAAACGTGTTGGAACGCGGAAGGTATAGGAATGGTCAACGATATCATCACTAAATTACCTGTTGAACTACATATACCGGGCTACTAGTATTGTGGACCGGGAACCAAGTTGGCTAGACGATTAGTACGGGGTGATCCGGGGATAAATCCATTGGATAAAGCGTGTAAAGAGCACGATATAGCATATTCAAAAAATAGAGAGAATTTGCTAGCCAGACACACCGCTGACAGAATTCTAGCTGATAAAGCTCTGCACAGAGTTTTTGCGAAAGACGCTAGCCTTAGTGAGAAGGCGGCTGCTTGGGGTATGAGTAACCTCGTGAAGATGAAACATAAATACGGTATGGGGCTAAACATTAGTGCTGGTGCGAAGAAAAAGAGAAAAACTGCAGGTTGTGAGGGTGGCGGTTGTGGTCGGACGAAACGTAGAGGGGGAAGTGTGAAGAAAAAGATACCACTGCGACAGATTATACGAGCTACCAGAAGTTCCATGCAGCCTGGACCCGATGCTGTGAAGAGTGCACTTAAAGGTGCACGTCAAGCAGTTAAAAATGCTGGAGGGAGGAAAAAAATGAAGCCTACGCCTCGACTTCTCCCCATCCAAGCTAAAATCGGTGGAATTTTACCAGCATTTTTAATTCCACTATTTGCCGCACTCAGTGCAACAGGTGCTCTAGCGGATAGAGCTGCTGGTATAGCCAAATCTATCAACACTTCTAAACACGCTCGAAACGAATTGGAAGAGAGTAAACGTCACAATCGTACCATGGAATCCATCGCTCTCGGCAAGAGAATATACTTAAAACTGTACAAGTCTGGCTTGGGTTTTGATTTGAATCCAAAAAACTTGTAAAACTACCGCACCGAGTTCTCACTGATGGTGATTTGATGAAGTACGTCGGCATCATGAAAATTCCGCATTTTCGGGAGTTTATATGAGAACTGTGTTGCCTCGAGGTGGACCCTGAAAATGTGAATCAGCTATAGTAAATCTTAATGATAAAGATGGCCCCGGCACTCATTGGGTTGCATGTAAAAAGAAGAATCATAAAGTTATCTACTTTAACAGCTATGGTAAGTTGCGTCCACCTCAAGAGTTGATTAATTACTTCGGTAGTGGTAGTGTTGTGAAATATAATCCTAAAAATTATCAAGACTATAACACTATCATCTGCGAACATTTATGCTTGAAATTTCTCGCTGGTGAATTGATATAAAACTACAAAAACTCATAATTATATCAGTTGAGCGTTGACTATCATGAGTGATTCACTTATCTTGACCCTGTCGGGTCGATCTTCTACACTAACAGCATGCTATTTTCCACCCATTGAATTATCGCCAGAGAAATTGTACAGTGTGGAGTTTGTCCAATTTCTCACGTACAATTCAATTCCTAATATCGACGAAGGATGTAATAAATCTTACATTGAAAAAGGCGGATTGGTGATAAAATTGACTATACCAACAGGAAGCTATAAAGCTACTGATATTGCAAATTTTTTGAAAGATCAATTATCAGTCTATGAAGTCCCCTTTACTTTACGGGCAAATGATCAGACGCTCAAGACGGTGATTGAAGTATCCAAGGATGTAGTGATAAATTTCAAACCGTTGGACTCCATTGGTTTTCAAGGATAAATTCTAGCACATTCAACATTCTACGAATCATCTACACCTCCAAACATCATTCATGTGAACTCTCCACGTATTGAGTGTAATCTAACGACAGAAGCCTACATTAACAATCGACGTGTGCATACAATTCACGAATTCTTCCCAAATATTCCACCTGGATATAAGATTATTGAAACACCTGCCCAGGTCATTTACTTGCTAATCGTGGTGCAGTGAATAGACCAGCTGCAATTGAGGATTGTGGATCAAGACGATCGTCCTGTGAATTTCAGCCACGAAATAATTACAATACGGCTCCATCACTGATCTCTATATAGCTGGATAGACTATCGCGTATTTCCCTGGTGAAGCCCATTTGAAAGTCAATCAGCGCCTCTGAATAGTAGTCCGGGAACTAAAGTTCTATCAAGTGCGCATGCTCAGCGCAGTTGTCAGTGGAAGGGGAGAAGCATGTTCATCCGTGATCACCCTCCATTGGGTGACGTGCATGTGCAGTCAAGGGCACTGTAGTACTCCAGCTACTATTCTGAGGTACTGCTTGTTCTACAGTACTGCCTCAGTGTCGGCGTAGTGGGGGCATAGGGATAGTCTATCCAGTTATATAGAGATCAGTGGGCTCCATATAAGAGCTCATTGAATAATGGGTATTGTGTTTGAGGGGGGAAATGTTGGTTGCAGTTATAAAAGTACAGACTCATGCCGGCAAGCGAACAGTCGTCGAGTGCATCTCACGAAGCTGACATCGCAGAACATCAACTTCCTGCGGACTCCGGGCCTAAGAATTCGTGGAAAGGAGGAAGCTGAAGGTTTGCTGTGTCTTCATCGCCTGCTGTTACTGTCATCTGTCATGGAAGAGAGCCTGAATAAGGTATGATACAGGGAGGTATTGCCAAGCTTTGATGTCGCCGACACCAAAAGAGGGGACAAGTACCTTCAGACGCCGTACGTAGCGCTTTATAACGCCTTCTCCTCATGCGCGTTTCGTCCCCACCATTCAGCGATTTCTGGCGTTTACATTTGTATCCCAGTCGAGTCGTTTGATTTTTTTTTCTTTCAAATTAACCTAAAAAAAACGATGCAATTTCCTAATAGTTAAAATTCCCACCTCTCTATCCGTAAGAAAAAAAGAGAATTTCATTTTTCGCCGAAAAGAAAATGAATTTTTTTGAAAAAATCTTCAAAAAATTTTTGAAATGTCAATTTTGGGCTGCTGCGGGGTGCGTTCAATGGAGATAGATCGGTTAATGTAAAATTTGTTTTTAATTTGAATGGGAAAATTTTTTTTATAATTTAGATGGCGTATTTTTTGAGACTATTGAAAAATGGAAAAAGCAAGAAAACAGCAGTATAATTAAAAGGAAAAAATAATATTCGCAAAAATTTCTAGAAAATTCCTTAAAAAAATTTCCGAAACAAATTTTTGAAAAATTTTTCAAAATATTTCCCAAAAATACAGTTGTTTTGTTTCCCGATTTTTTTTGTTTCAAAGGAACAATTTTCTGAAAAGTTTTCCAGAAATTTTTCAAAAATTTGAAAAAAATATTCTGTTTAATGAGAGACCTGGTTTAGTGGAAATAATGAGCGGATGGATGAGATGAGGATGAATTTTTTCAGGGAGCGTTGCGCGGGTCAAAAAAGTTCGCTGCACGCGGTTTTTAACTATATCACCAGAAGTCAAATTTATTATTAAATAATTATGCCACTGAGCTGTTCAAAATTCATGAGTCACTGAGTAACCAAATAATGAGCGGACCGAATTCTTAGTACAGATAATAATGAGCTGCCACACAATGAGTTGACCCGAGGAACGAAAAAAGAGCGGTAGTAATAGCGCAGAACTTATCACGAGTTCCCGGAAACGAATGAGAGAGAGACACGGGCTTACAGGTGCCACGTGCCCTAATTCCAATGGTCACATGACCTATTTTAATATATATCAAAACTAATGAAGAGCTGTCCAGGATGTGGCGCCTCAGGTGTCAAAAGTGATGACCCCTTGGTCATCTGAGGTGAGAGCGTCAGGTGTGCGTGAGTGTGGAGAGAATGGATGAGCCGTGCATGTGTATATGTGAGTGCCTGTCAGCTGACAGGATTTCCAACATATTCCGATTACAATTTTTTTTTACCTGGGAAGTTGAAATTTTTAAAAATATATTTTACATTTTTTCCTGCTATTTTAAATTATCATTTTTTAAACAGTCCCACCAGTGCCGAACAGCTGCAAAGTGGGGATGACATGTAGATGAGGGGAAGGTGATAGTGACCGCCGCGCTGTCTCGTGCCGCGTGAGAGAACTTGTCCCTTGTTTTTGGCTTGACAATACCTGCTTGTATCATACCTTAATCCTGAACATTCAGGAGCGGATAATCTTTTGATGAGTCCATTGCTCATTATGAGATTCATTCGCACCAACCATTTGCATCGTCTTCCTTCAGCAACAATGACGAAATCCGTATTTCCCGACAACACCGGGATCTCTATTATATACTGCCATGCAAGAGTTCATTGCACATTTGTGGTAGATTGACGAAAGCTGATATTATGCTCGTTGTAAATATACCACTTGTGAATAATACAGTCTGTAATTTATTCGAGGAAATACGCTATGAATTGAATTCTGTGGAAATCGATAGGTGTAAAACTGTTTGACGAGATGAATGAAAAAGTACGTCTCTCAGAGCCCTAGCCAGAAATATCTCGCTCAAAATACCGGCTGGAGGATTGACAGCGAGAAGAAAATAACTGAGGAGGCAGAATTTTAGATTATGATTTTAGAATTCGCCGAAGATTATCAGAGAATTATTGTGAATGCAAAGCATGGGCTAATCTTAACACGTTCACACAGTGACTGTAATGCTATATTCCAAGCCAATGATGGACCGCACGCTGAACAATTCAAAATCACAACCACCAAGATCGATTGGATGCTGCCCTACATTAAACCTGCCGATACTCGAAAACTACAGCTTCACAATCAGATTTCAAAAGACACCGTGGTGCCGATTAGCTTTCGCTGTTGGGAATTGTAAGAGTATCTTCTGCTACCGAGCACAACGAAACATGTCTGAACTGTAAAATGGTCAACGCAATTGGAGAAACCGCGTTACGTCATCCTCGATTTCCAAATAGCTAAAAAAAAATCAGGCTCTGAAAGATGCAAGTGCATTTGGTCATTGTAATATTCGAGAAATCAAGTTATTCTTGAATTCACAAAGTTATCCCTATGGAAATCTGAATTTGGATATTGCACACAACCACTCCGCTCTTCTCTACGATATGTACATAAGCCTCTTATTAACATAAAGAGCCAGAACCACTATTCACCAGAGCGAACTCCTTGAAAGCAACACCACTCATTGTCATCGATTGCTCCAAGCAGAAGGAGATCTTGAAATCCGGACCTGTGGACATTCGTTTGGAGTTTGAATCATAAGAGATCTTCTATCCCAATACCGCAGCCTACTGCTTGATCCTACACGCTCGAATCGTCGAATACAGCTTATTCACCGGCAGCGTCAAGAAACTTATTTGAACAAGAAAAATGTAATCATTCAGCTGAGTAAATAAATAAATAGACAATAATTATTGGAAAAGAAATTGATTTTATTTTTCATCAATAACATCACCACCCTGGCGATTTGAGAACCGTGCTATTGCATGTATGTGCATGGATGTATATGGATGTGGTTTTGAGGCGATAATAAGGCCAGGAATTATAAATATATGATAAACAAATTGATAATAGGATAAACGGTGACCTATTTGTTGTCATTGACTTCAATTAATGGGTTATTTTTTATTAAGGCCCGGGTGGAGGGATTTTTGCCCGACATGTCCTTAGCAAATTCCCTAGAAAAAACGCGTTTTACGGGGAACTAAATGCCAGCCCCTGTAGACCCTCAAGAAATATAATGGTAGGGTCAATCGACAGATAATTATTTTATCCGGGCCGGTAATTAGATCTCAGGGGTGGGAAATTGAGGAATGAACGTGTAAATTACGTTCAAAGAAACCACCTAGATTTCACCAAGATGAATTCTCCAATGATCGTTTGGGGAAAAATATGGCGGCTCAATCACTGCGAAATAAAAACACTCTCCACAATTTACACATCCACTTCTCACTCGCGACACCCAATTAGCGGCCCGTGAACACAATTATTACATTTTTCGCGAACGCCTTCCCGGAAAGATTCGATGTACTGAACGCCCGTAATTTTGGTTCGCGAGTACGAAGCGATCAGCTGTCAATTTTAGGGAAACGAAGTTTAGATAGATGGCGATAGTGTGGCCTCTCAATCTCGGAGAGGCAAAAATGAGTTTCACGACAGAAGTGATTAGGAGCGTATAAGGAGGGGCACTTTGGGGGGATAATATTCCAATGGGAGGATAGGAATAAATGGTGCTGGGAGGGTGAATTTCTAAATTAGGGGTTAGACAGATGCGTCAAAATAGAGGATGGGTGTAAGGGTGAAACTGGGACTGAGGAAGGGGTGCGTGTATAAACATGGTGTTTGTAGGCATGGTTAGGGGTGAAATGAAGGGATGAAAATGGGATGAATGCTTGCAGGAAATTGGGAGGTTTCAAGGTGAAGGGATAAAGTGCTTCTGAATAAAATGGGGGGTTTTTACACTCTCATTAACACATTTCCAAGATAGCCGACGGGGTAAGTCTATACAGGGGTGACAAAAAATGTCTTCACAAGGGTGGGTAAATCGACTCAGGGGATGTTTCTGAATCGATCTATACCTATAAATTTTGACCTTTTTTTCCACCCTCACTAACCCTCCTTCAAAATGACCGATGGGGTAAAAAAAAAAGTCTTTACAGGGGTGGGTAAATCGACTCAGGGGATGATACTGAGTCGATCTATACCTATAAATTTCGACCTTTTTTTCCACCCTCACTAACCCTGTTTCAAAATGACCGATGGAGTAAAAAAAAAGTCTTTACAGGGGTAGGTAAATCGACTCAGGGGATGATTCTGAGTCGATCTGTACCTATAAATTTCGACCTTTTTTTTCACCCTCACTAACTCTCCCTCAAAATGACCGATGGGATAAAAAAAAAGTCTTTACAGGGGTGGGTACATCGACACAGGGGGTGATTCTGAGTCGATATGTACGCAAAGAAAATGATCAGGTGGGCTCTCGTTCCAGAGAACTACCCAGATCGAAAAATCACACCCGAAGAAATCAAGGGCCTGAAGGGACTGCTTAGGTCCCAGATCCTCTCCCTACCACAGGGGAGTAAGGCACCGACTTTTGAAGGTGTGTGGGAGAGGGACGGGGCAGCCATTGTCGGCTGCACCGACGAATAAACGGGGAACTGGCTGAAAGGACTGTTCCCCGAAAACAAAATCGGGGACCTCGTCCTCGTGGTGATGCCACCGGAGGAGCTACCGAAGCGACACCGGATGGTAGTTCACCTTGGGGACGAGGATGTCACTGCCCAGGAGGCAATCGTGCTCATAAAACGACAGAACCACGACCTTAAAGGTGACTGGGGGGTCCTGATTAGAGGCAGCGAAACAAGGGGAGCCACAGGCGCCCAGTTTGCTGCCCTGATCAGGGATCAAGCCCTGCGGGCCCTAGAGGCTTGCAATTTTAAACCTCACTGCGGGACCCAAAGAGCAACTATCAAATTGCTCGAGAAGAACCGACATGAGGAAAAGGACAAGCCTATCGACGGGTGAACCTAAAAACGGTTCATAAGTCGGTAGAAATAGTCCAGATCAATCTGCACCACAGTAAAAGCGCCTCAGCAGTTCTCTGCAAGACGCTAGCTGGGGTGCAGTCAGCCATAGCCCTAATTCAAGAACCATGGTTCGTGAACGGGGAGGTAAAGGGCCTGGGGGGATGTGGAAGAATTTATCACTCGAACACCCAAGGAAAGAAGATTAGGACCTGTGTGTTAGTAAAAGGCGCACAGGCAACCTTCTTACACCAACAAAGCGGAGAGGACCTCACGGCTGTGAAGCTCAAGGTCCTCACCGAGAAGAACGAGGCCCTGGAATTCCTAGCGGGATCAGCATACCTGCCATATGATTCCATGCAACCTCCTCCAACAAAGGACGTCGAAGAACTCGTCAAAAAAGTGAAGGACGAAAGGTTGGAACTTCTGCTTGTTTGCGATGCGCACTCACACCATCTGGGGTGGAGAAGCTCAAATACCAATGCTAGAGGAGAAGCCCTAAATGACTTCATTATGGAAAAAGACCTCCAAATCCTGAACAGAGGGAAAGAACCAACCTTCATGGACTGCAGAAGACATGAAGTGTTGGACATAACCATCTGCACGACAGGCATGGCACGTTGGGCAAAAGACTGGAGGGTGTCGACGGAACTTTCGGGCTCAGACCACAGCCAAATACGCCTGTCACTAACGTGCGAATCGGAACAGGTCGCTAGGAGAAATCCAAAGGACACAAACTGGGGCAATTACAGAGAGGAACGCTTCGTGAGAATCCAAGATGTACCCTCAAGGTTCAGAAATAAGAGAGACCTGGAAGATGCAGCCGAACGTCTCGGGGAAGTGATCAGGGACTCTTATGAAAACAACTGCACCATTAAAAGACTGCGGAATACAAAAATGGTGGGCTGGTGGAATAAGCAACTGTCCATTTTAAGACACCAGCTAAGGAAAGCGTGGAACTAGGTGAAGACCGCGTACACGGAACCCAGCAGGCAGAAGGCCCTCGAAGATCGCAGAGATCTTCAGAGGAAATATAATAAAGCACTCGTAATAGCCAAAAACGAGGGCTGGAAGAAATTTAGCAGTGGGGTGGAGAGCCAATCTGAAGCTTTAAGACTGGTAAAGATCCTGGGAGGACAGGGCGCCTCTAATCTGGGTTGCCTCATCAAACCGGATGGAAGCTATACCTGGACCACAGAAGAAACTCTCCAACTGCTGCTAGAAGAGCACTTCCCGGGGTTCACGAAGTCGGGGGATATGAGACAACGAACAGAAACCTGTAGAGGCACCTACAAGCCGCAGGAATGGGCCTTGGCAGCGAAAATAGTCCACCTGCAAGGGGTAGAGTGGGCCGTCAACACCTTTGAACCCCTAAAAGCTCCGGGACCCGATGGAGTCTACCCAATCCTCTTGCAGAGAGGGATCGACATTATTCTGGACCCTTAACGAAAATACTTAGGGCAAGCATAGCACTAAGGACTGTACCAAAAGTTTGGGGGAGATCGAGGATTGCCTTCATCCCCAAACCTGGAAAGAACGGGCATATCAAGCCCAGGGACTTCAGACCCATCAGCCTCACCTCCTTCATATTGAAGACACTGGAAAGACTGGTGGATCAATACATAAAGAGCACACAGCTTCTTGAGAAACCCCTATCACCCTCACAATATGCCTACAGGGCAGGCAGGTCGACGGAAACGGCCCTGCATCACCTAGTGGCTAAAATTGAGGAACAGATAGAGGGAAAGGGCTACGCACTCAGCCTATTCCTAGACATCGAGGGCGCCTTTGATCGTACTAAATACGAGATCATAAAAAGGGCCATGTCGAGGAAAAATTTTCCATACTGCATCATTGACTGGACGAAAAGCATGTTGGAGAGCAGGACAATAACTGCCACACACAACGGCTCACACGTAGAAGGGCACCCAACCAAGCGTTGTCCACAGGGTGGAGTCCTGTCTCCACTCCTGTGGAGCCTAGTTGTCGATGACCTTCTAGAGAAATTGAGAGAAGAAAATTTTCTGGTGAACGGCTATGCTGACGACATAGCCATTGTCGCCAGGGAAAACTTCCTCGAAACTCTAAGAGACAGACGAATCCGTGCTGTAAGAATACTGGAGGAATGGTGTAAAGAAACGAAACTTACAGTTAATCCTGGAAAGACGTCTGTCATCTTCACCAGAAAATATAAAGTGGTCACTCCACGACCAATTAAAATTGGAGGAGTGGACATCGCTTACGCTAGTTCGGTGAAGTACCTGGGATTAACTCGGGACACCAAGCTTCACTGGAAACAGCACATCGCCACACAGATGGGCAAAACATATAGCTCACTCTGGGCTTGCAAAAGAGCCATAGGAAGGACGTGGGATTGCAACCCCAAAATCAGCCTATGGCTATACAAGATGGTACTACTGCCAAGGCTTATGTACGCTGCTGTGATATGGTGGCCCAGGGTAAGGAAGGTTGGGACTAAGAACCAGTTAAAAGCACTCCAGGGAAATTTCCTCAGGGCTGCAACTGGGGCGATGAAAACCACACCGACCGAAGCCTTGGAAGTGGCAATGAACACACCACCACCTGATCTAGCGGTACTGTACAAGGCAGAGGCAACGGCCTATAGGCTGAGATGCCAGGGGGAATGGAATCAGTCGAGTGCGGCACATGCCAAGCTCGATATACTGAAGAGGAGCCCCCAGAACATAGATCAGGATAGAACAACCAGGAGGTACCTGATCAGGAAGGACTTGAAGACCTATATACCTGACAGGGAGGACTGGGAAATGGTAAAACAATCCCCAGGTAGCAATGTAATACACTGGTACACGGATGGCTTGGGCCGTTGACACCAATACGGTGCAGGGCTATACGGGCCAAAAGAAAATCACAGAGACAGCTGGTCCATTGAACCCCTGGCCACTGTTTTTCAGGCAGAAATCCTTGCAATTAAAAACTCCATAGAGCTTCTCCTATCAAAACCGACATTAAGAAAACATATATATGTCTGGTCGGACAACAAAGCTGCCATCAAAGCCCTAAAGAAACCAAGCACCGAATCAAAGCTGGTCTGGGAGACGATGGCAGCTATGGAAGCACTAGGGGCAACCAATGAAATAACTTAGGCATGGGTCCCGGGCCACAAAGTGATAAAAGGAAACGAGGTAGCGGACCAACTGGCAAGGCATGGGGCATCAAATGACGACCAAGTCATGACAGTGGGAGTCCCTTTCGCTACCGGAATGTCTCAAATTAAAAACAAACTCCGGAAGGAACACCAAGGGCGATGGAAGCAGATCACAACCTGCAGAAAATCCAAAGCCCTCATGCTAACCCTAAACAAGGAAAGGGCAGAAAAGCTACTCAACATGAAAAGAGAGAAACTGAGCACCACAATCAGGCTCCTCACTGGACATGGTAGGTTTCAGGCACACTGCAAAAACATGGGCATCGAAAGCGATGCCCGCTGCAGATTATGCCTTGAGGTAGACGAGGACAGCCTGCATATACTTTGTATTTGCCCTGCACTGGCTACAACAAGGTTAAATTGCTGGGGAACCGTCTTCCCTAGCATCAGCTACGTAGCGGACCTAGACGCCGGGAATCTACTAAAACTGGTGAGAAAAGCTGGCCTAGAATTATAGGGTTCAGTAGAAAAACGGAGCCACAATAGCCCAGTAGGGGTTCGGTGGCAAGAGGGCAGCAAATGCCTATCCGTATTTTAATCTTAACCTTAACCTTATACCATATTCGATTTTTTACATTGGTTTTTTAGCATGGGCTGACTTCTTCTCCAATCGTGTCACATTTTCCCCAGGAGCTATACGCCATGTACAGACCTTCCTGGTGACCAAGGAAAGCCATGGAAAACCTCGACGGGCACGGCGTCCATCAACCAAGCTTCATCGAGGGATAATATTTCTCGATGATTCTTGGTGTCTAGACTCCCGTTCGACAGTTTCCGAAAGATTATAATTCCAATGCCCTACGCCAAGCGATTTAACCAATGTGGCCACCGACGTCGCTGAATTTATTATCATTAATTTTTTTCCGCATCATTTTGGAGTTGTGTTGTGCGTGGGAGGATATTCGAAATAAAGAGGTAATAACAAAAGTAATGATAATAATATGTATCATTGTTGATCCGGTTTCGTACTAGCATGTGTGACGTGACATTTTCCTGAGCGACCAAAAATGCCCAGCATCTTCGTCCTTCCTCTCTCTGGGCTCCTCGCCGATACTAAACTTAACTAAACTGAGACCTAAAAGGTTGCCGGGCGCCAGCTAATTTTCCGCATCGAGGAATCAGCAACTCGAAAACCTAAACCTAAATTAAAATCACAAAAGGTATCACTAACCCGTACTTACATCTAATTCAGAAAGGGGGTGGAGGGAGAGGCAACGGATGCCTGCGCTGCTCAGTGTGCTAGGTTGTGGAGAGAGGGGCGGATTCGCAAAAAAGGACGAAAATGTTCAAAAGTAAATTCTCGAACTCCACTAACGTTTCTCCAAAATTTATCTATTTTATTTAATGACTCGAACACTGGTGTCGGAAATTTCCCAGTTGACCGGGGTCAACGGTATTGCTTTCACCCGCCGTGGCAGGGATAATTTCCAAGAAAAGAAAAAAAAGAAACCCTCATCCAAGTCCGCGAGGCACCGGAGGAGGCTCGGGATTCCTCCGAAAATTCAGGACCCTATATAAATAATTTATTATAAATTTTCCCATTGAAAACCTTAATTATCTGAGCGGAGCGGAGTGGGGGAAAAGACACTCGAAGCCGCGACGGGATGGGCACCCCTCAAGGTTAACGAATTAATTCCTCGCGTTCCCACGGGGGTTTTCGACGGTTTCCTCCGGGATTTTCACGCCTTTCCGACGCGATATCCCTTCAAAACCTCCACAGGGACGGCCCTGTCTGATAAATAAATCCTTCACCCGCGATCAGCCGTGGTTTTCGGGTAAACCATGGCCGAGAAACACCCCCGAACACCTCAACGGAGGGAAAACACCGTTCGATCCGTTGATCGAATAGGATCAATTTACACTAGCGACCGAAATAATTACGCGTTCTCCAGTAACCGGTGTTACTATGATAGATTAATATAATTTTTCCTCACCCTACCACGCGGCTTGCGCGTCGTGTGGGATCCTCCCATTGTCTTCTCTTTTCTTTCCTGGGGAACGTCCTGTGTCTCTCGTGCTTTAGCGATAACTGCCAAAAATATGGCGGGACTCGTGTCTCGTCGGAACGTTAGTTCCGGCGGATGGAACGCGACGGCGCTAATTGTCCTGGCACGGCAATTTCTCCCCATTCAAATTTGAATGGGGGAACTAATTTTTATCAGTTTATCCTAACAACCCTACTTATCGTGGCTAGTCTTTTCCGGTTGTTTTCCCCGGGGATCCGTGGACATACTAACCTAAACTAAACTTAACTAATACGGCAATTCGGGGAGGTGTCGAATACTAATTACCCACTAATTACCTGTCCCCTTAATCATCATTTAATACTAACCCTCCTCCAATCCCCTACTAATTCCGAAATTAGCAGGAAAAATCTTAACGGATCCTCCGGTTCGTCCGGGATAATCGCGAGACCGTATTTTTGTTTTATTTTAGTATCTGTTTATTTATTTTTTTTAAATTTTTCTCCACGGTGTGGGATTCGCGGGTTGGGCGCGGATCTCTTTCTCTCAAAAAAAACGATGCACGTCACACATGGCAGACGAGTGGCGATGTCTGAGCCAAACGATGGTATAAATAATAGATTGAATTTATGGTTTTTTCTGATTTAATTGAATAAATAAATAATTGTTTAAATATCATCTATTAATCAATCATAATGTTTATTTTATGACACGCACGTTGAACGACAACTATGAGTGAATATGAAGGGGCGCCCCCAGATCCAAAAATAAAAATGGACCGAATCCAGGTTAAATTCAGCACCGTACTAGCAAGGTTTGGGGACTTAGCCACAACCGCGCCGGATCAGGTTCCACCCTGTAATGACATCGGGTCAGGTCTTCGGGGTTGATCCTTAGCTACCATTGGCTGCCATGTAGGTGTTGACCAGGGTTATTGTAATCACATAATAATGTTATGTGCAGTTGAAATACAAGTAATGAAATATTACCACTGCGAGCATTCGCGCCGGATTCAAAGGGAGGACGGCATGGCTGTCAAAATATCAACGATAATTATATATAAACACGAAAATAAACAAATTCATACTTTTAAAGATGTTTTTCTATCATTAAGTGGGCCTTATCTACACAACCCTTACGCAATGATGGTGGAAAAACCGATTTTGTGCACTTAAAATATTACAACTACTGAGGTTTGAACTAATTTTACGCTTTAACCAGTTTCCATTTCTAATCTGCTATGCAATTCTTAAAGTCTCCACTTCTAATTGGCTGTATATATGAATTTCGCGACTGTTTTCCTGGACTTAAACATTTCATTATCCAGTTCATAGACATGGTAACTGATTTCTACATAGTTTAATCGATGAAATAATTAAAAACTCAATAATAGTAACAGTAATTATGATTACTCTTATAACATTGAATAATTAATCGTTTGCGCTATATTCTATTTGCTAGAACTATCAGATAAAGTATGATTTAAATCCATACAATGCCACCTTAATGATATATTTCAACATTTACACCCTTGAAATTTCACCCCCAAAAATCCGCCCGCATTTCTCAACCTTTAAAAAAGATCATATCACCGGGTGGAATCAGATGGCCAAGCTCCGTGGGTATCATTTGCTTTAATCCAACCCCCCCCCCCCCAACCCGCGCTCCGGCTAAAACGAGAAAAGTATTTTTTTCAATGACCATTTGACGTTATTCCGTTAATCGACGCTACTCCCCAATTTTTTAATAATTATCATTTGACTATACATCTTCCCGCCGCACCGTGCGCTTCTCTAAAAATGAGAAGCCCAGTTTTTCAAAATTATCATTTGACTTTAGCCTCTCCAAAAACGACAAAAAGTCATTTTATGGTAAGAACTTTTGCTGCTCCAAAAATCAGACAAACCAATTTTTTTCAAATTCATCGTCTGACTTTACCCTCTCGCCCGCGCTGCTTCGAAAATAACAAAAACCTATTTTTTCCAAATTATCATATGATTTTGACTTCTTCCTCCGCCCCGCGTAGGTCTAAAAATGGTAAAAACCGATTTATTGGAATTATCATTTGACTTTACCGCCCGCCCCACTTCCCCCTCACCGCACCGATCAAAAAGTGAGAAACACCTTTTTTTTCAAAATCATCATTTGATTTTAACTTTCCTGTCCACCCCCCGCGCTCTTTTAAAAATTAAAAAAATCGATTTCTGCGAATTATAATTTGATCCCCCCCTCTCCACCTCGACCGCCCCCCTTGACCGGTAGCTCCAAAAATGAGAAAAAACAAGTTTTTCAGAATTGTCAATTAACTTGGACTTCTTCCTCTCACCGCGCAGGTCTAAAAATGATAAAAACCGATTTTTTGGAATTATCACTTGACTTTAACGTTTCTCACGCGCACTGGTCCAAAAACGAGAAAACCTTTTTTTTTAATGATCATTCGATTCTAATGTGCCCCTGGCCCCGCCCGCCTCGCCGGCCCGCGCCAGTTGACTCCGAAAATGAGAAAAACCAATTTTTTCACAATTATCAGTTGACTTTAATCTTTCCCCGCCGCTCCGGAGTACAGCAAAAATGAGAAAAACCAATTCTTGGAAAATTATCATTTGACTTCAATCACCCCCTCCCCCTCGCTCTGCTACAAAAATGAGAAAAACGAACTTTTCAAAATTATCATTGGACTTCAACTTGCCCCTGCCCCCCGCGCTGTTCAAAAAATGAGAAAAATTAATTTCTTGGAATTATCATTTGACTTAAAACTTCCCCCTGCTGCTTTAAAAATGAGAAAAGTCAATTCTTTTGAAATTGTCATTGACGTTAACCTCCCTCAACCCCCGGGCTACCTCAAAAACGAGAAATACCTATTTTTGTTCATGACCATTTGACGTTACCCCTCC
>NW_011887861.1:241282-285612 GCF_000806365.1 Fopius arisanus
CGAACTGGTGCGTAAATGAGAAAAAGAATTGTCTAAAAAATAATCGCTTTTTACTTCAAGTCCCCCTCTCTCCCGCGCTGCTCGAAAAAAGGGAAAAACTAATCGTGGCACAATTAGCATTTGACTTTCACTTAACAATTACCAATTAGCAATTTTATAGTTTGTATGTGGAAATCTGCAATTGGAACTTGCTAATTGAACTTCAGGAATTGTTCATTCAGAATGTGACCTTCGTATTTTGCAATAACAAAATCACGTTCGCAAATTCAACAATTACAAAAAAAGGAAATCATAATGGGTGGAATTTTTTTTTTTATTTTTTATTGTAAATCTGACATCTGCAATTATCTATTTGACATATGAAATTTTTAATTGGAAATTTGCAATTTTGATGTTTGCGAATCCAAGTATAAAATTAATATTTTTTCAATTTCAAATTGCAAATATGAAATTCGAAATTGAACATTGTCAGCATAAAAAATTGAATTCATTGCATGATTAAAAGTATCTTTTGATTTCAATTAATGACCAAAGAAATAATAATGAAATGAAGATAATGGTAACATTCCATTTTATTCACCATGATTTGTTAAATTTAAAAATTAAATAACAAATGCTTTTGATATACCCGCCAGGAAAAATTCCCTAGGACAACCCTTCATCCGACCGAGTCGGTAATTCAACTCGGCCACCATCTAGCGGCATTTCTCGAACCGGCCTTCTTTACCACTTATCTCATCAAAATCTAATTTACCTAATTAATTGAAAACAACCGATTAATCGATGTCAATTGCGACGAATAGACTTCCTTTCACCCCCGAATTAATTTGTTTATTATATTTTTATCATCCCCGACCTTATTATTCCCACAAAACCACCTCCATATACATCCATGCACCTCCATGCAATAACATAGACACTCCATGGGATTTGAATCGCCAGGGAACCAAATCAACACCCAACTCAAAAAAATAACAAACAGGTTCTAGGAGCTCATCCACTACGAGGCACCACAGCTGAGGAGATAGTAATTCCTCCTGAGGGCACCCACCCATCGGACGCCCTCCTATGTGTATACCATTATGGTCAGCAGTTAATGACCTGCTCAGCAACATGCTTTGTACCCAGTCAATGATGGTTTCTGGAAACCCTCTTCTTGACAGGGTAATTTTTATGACCTCGTATCCTGTACGGTCGAAGGCTCTCTCGATGTCAAAGAAAAAGCCCATTGCGTATCCCTTTGCCTCAATCTCTTCCTCAACCTTTGCTACGAGGTGGTGCGGGCAGGTCTCAGTGGACCTTCCCTCCCTGTAGACATACTGAGCAAAAGATAGAGGGTGGCTATGAGCAGTGTGCTTTTTATATATCTATCCATAAGCCTCTCCAGCGTTTTTAGAACAAAAGAGGTTAGGCTGATAGGTCGAAAGTCTCTTGGCTTGATGTAGCCGTTTCGGTCGGGCTTGGGTAGGAACACGATTTTTGATTCCCCCCAAAGTCGTGGTACAGTTCTCAGTGCTACTCTGGCTCTCAGAATTTTTGTGAGGGGCCCCACTGATGTCCATTCCCCTTTGTAGTAACACCGGGTAAATACCATCCGGTCCTGGTGCTTTCAGAGGTTCAAAGGACTTAACCACCCATTCTACTCTTTGTGGGTATACGATTTTGGCTGCTAGAGCCCAATCGTGTGGTTTGTAAAGGCTTCCGGATTACCTAGTGGCCTGTTTCAGGCTTTCGTCTCAGAGATTCTTCCGAGGACCAGGTATACCGTCTGGGTTCATTAAACAGGCCTTCTCTCCTGGCTTTCGCCAGGCCTCTGTTGTATTGCTTCTAGAGTGATTTTCATTCCTCCATGGCCTTCCTCCTGCGTAGGTTACCGCAAAAGTTTTTCACTTTGTTCCACGCTCTTCGTACCTGGTTTGCTAGGTCTGCGTGCCACCACCTCACCTGTTTGATTCCTTTGATGGCGCGCATTGAACAGTTGTTTTGAAAAGGTCTTCTGATCGATTCTCCGAAAGATTCGGCCGCATATTCCAGTAGCTCTTTGTTCTCAAACCTGCTGGGTACGTCCTGGATTCTTCGTGAGAGCTCCTCTCTATATTCCTTCCAGTCGATTTTTGTCGGATTTCTCTTCCAAATGGAATCCACTCTGCCACTCAGCTTAAGGCGTATCTGACCATGATCCGAACCCGAAGGTTCTTCGGAGACCCGTCAGTCTCTAATCAAATCTGCCATGCCTGCTGTGCATATGGTGATATCCAGCACCTCCTCTCTTCTGCCGTCCATGAATGTCGGCTCGCACCCCCCTATTCACGAGTAGCAGATTGTTGACCATCATGAAGTTGTGGAGGGCTTCTCCCCTGGCATTGGTGTTTGAGCTTTCCAACCCCAGATGGTGTGAGCTCGCGTCACAACCAAGTAGGAGTTCTGTTCCTCGTCCTTCACTCTAGCCATAAGCGCCTCGACCTCAGGTGTTGGCGGGGAATCATCGGTCTCTTAAGGTAGGTAAGCTAAGCCTACAACGTATTTCAACGTCCCATTCTCTCTTATTTGGGCTTTCAGTTCGGCTACGGTCAAATCCCCTTTGCTGAGCTGTGGTATAAAAGTAGCTTCCATCCCCTTGACCAGGATGCTCTTATTCTGTGGTCTCTGGGATTCACATGGAATAATCTCCCACAGCCTCCCAGTCTTCTGACAGTCCCATCCACCAACCACGGTTCTTGAACGAGAGCTATGGCAGTTTGCATCCCAGCAAGCGTCCAGCATAAGATGGCCGAGGCACTTTAACTGTGATGCAAGTTGATCTGAACGATTTCGATTAGCCCGTGAGCCATTGAAGGGCTCACTTATCTTCCTCCGTTGCTCCTTGTCCCTCAGTGCTAATCTTCACGAACATCTTGATTGACGTTCTTTGAGTGCCGCAATGAGGCCTAAAATTGCAGGCCTTTAGACACTGCTGGGTTTTCTCGCTGACAAAGGCAGCAAAATGGGCGCTCGTGGCTCCCTTGCTTTCACTGCCCGTGACGATGAGCCAGTCCTCTTCTACGAGTCCTCCATCCTGCCTGCCGATCAGAGCGATTGCTTTCCGGGCGGACATGTCTTCGTCTTCCACCTGTACCACGACTCTGTGGCGCCTTGGCAGCTTCGCAACATCAAGCACCAGCAAAAACTTGTTCCCTATTTTGTTTTCGGGGAATAGGGTTTTGAGCCACGTCCCCGTCTCTTCATCGGAGCAACCAAAAGTTACCGCTTCTTCTCTTTCCTACATGCCCTCGAAGGTCGAGGCTTTGGTTCCCTATGGTAGGAGTGGGATCTGAGACTTCACGAGTCCCTTCAGGCCCATCATCTCCTCTGGCGAGATTTTCTTGTCCGGGTAGCCTTCGGGGACAAGAGCTAGTCGAACCATTTTTTGTCGCGGTTTGAGGCGTACAACGCAGGATTGCTTCTTTGCCTCTTTCCCGGCCGCGACATGCTGGGGCTGGATGTATCGTGCTGGGGAGCATTACGGTTGCCACCCTGCACCACCACCGACTGACCCCCTTGAACGCCATCTCTGTGGGCGTGTTGAGCTCTGAGAGCCGCCTGCTCTTTATTATAGCGCCGTCTTGGAGCACCGCAATACTTAGTCCTGGTCTTGCTAGAAACCGGCGTGTCTTCTTCTTCCTGGTTCGTTGAGGCCCCAGTAATCTTTTCTGAATATGTAGAGTGTATAGATGGGGCGGTCTCAGCCGGGTAAAGCCTAGTATACCCGGGGAATGGCTAAATACCCCCGGAGGTCACCTGGTAGGCGGGGGGCAGCGTTAACGACGCAGCACCTTCTGCGCTACGCAGCCAGCGGTACAGTAGTTAACGCCGTGGCTTGAGAAGTTAGTCCGCGACGGGGTTTTTAGGTGGGTACACACACACCCTATCACCACCGTTGGCCACTCTTTTTCACCAGCCCTTCACCACGCCCCGGGCATCTTTACCCGTGCCCTACGTCGTGGGCTGGCTAATCAATCTGGCCGTTTTCTTATCCGCCACTTAGAGACGCGCCCGGTTGTTGACTCAACCTTGTTCTCCGCACTCTCCTATAGAGTTTAGAGCAGGGCTGGGCAACCTCTGCTCTGAGAGCAAGTCATGCTCCCGACCTCAATTAGTACATAACAAAGGGTTGACGAAAGCTTATTGTGTCGGGTGATGGGTCTGTATGACCTAAGTCGTAAAGGGCCTTCTCCTCGGCGGAAATCAACCAAAGTGTAGGTAACACTCACGAACAGGAAAAAAGGACA
This sequence comes from Fopius arisanus, assembly GCF_000806365.1. Classification (NCBI taxonomy): domain Eukaryota; kingdom Metazoa; phylum Arthropoda; class Insecta; order Hymenoptera; family Braconidae; genus Fopius; species Fopius arisanus. Next base: position 245,551 of record NW_011887861.1, read on the forward strand.
AATGTCGCTGAAGAAAAGGAAAAGCGGGGAAATGAGTTAAAAATGGAAAATGTGAAATTTTCTTCACCATGACATTTTTATTAATTTTCAAAGCAGACGTTACAGATTAAATGTAAAAACCGGCTGTTTAATTTCAGAGGCAAGGAACAAATTCCACAATGCCATGTTCCAGTGGTGCCGCAATTATTTATTCTAGAAATGACATTGATTGAAGTAAAAATGTTAATTGAAGAAAATTAGAAAAAAATATTCCTTTTTTATATTCAGAATCAACATCAGCCGGTCACAACTGCAATGTTTGCTATTTTTTCCTTGACATATTTTTCGGTATGGTCGATATTGGATCAAAAATTTGAAAAGCAAGCTGAAAGATGTCATCAATTCGGGAAGCTGAATTTGACGAGTACCTTCATGTTGATTTGAATGACCAATAGTTATCTTCATATTCAGAAAATTTTTTTTCCATGTGTGGATTTTTAAATTTATATTAATCGCGGCGGCCATTTTCCCCATTTTACCATTTGACAGAGACGTCATGGGACGCTCCCCAATACGGTGACTGTGAGGCCCCCCCACTACTGTCCCCACTATGATGAAAATGGAAAAAAATGTTCTGAATATGAAGATAACTATTGGTCATTCAAATAAACATGAAGGTACTCGTCAAATTCAGCCTCCCGAATTGATTACATCTTTCCGCTTGCTTTTGGAACTTTTGGTCCAATATCGACCTTACCGAAAAATATGTCAAGGAAAAAATACCAAACATTGCAGTTTTGACCGGCTGATGTTGATTCTGAATATAAAAAAGGAATATTTTTTAATAATAATAGTTTCTTTTTATTGTCTTCAATTAACATTTTTACTTCAATCAATGTCATTTCTTGAATAAATAATTGCGGCACCACTGGAACATGGCATTGTGGAATTTCTTCCTTGCCTCTGAAATTAAACAGCCGGATTTTACATTTCATGTGTAACGTCTGCTTTGAAAATTAATAAAAATGTCATGGTGAAGAAAATTTCACATTTTCCATTTTTGACTCATTTCCCAGCTTTTCGTTTTCTTCAGCGACATTTCTCCTCTTTTCCTGTTCTTGAGTGTTACCCCCACTTTGGTTGATTTCAGCCGAGGAGAAGGCCCTTTACGACTTAGGTCATAAAGGCCCATCACCCGACACAATAAGCTTTCGTCTACCCTTTGTTATGTACTAATAGAGGTCGGGAGCACAACTTGCTCTCAGAGCAGAGGTTGCCCATCCCTGGGGAGCGATTTTGCTCGTTTTATGTCGACATAAAAACTTATTTTTTTTCTCCCCCCAGGGGGCAGAAACTTCGCGCGGCTTACTGTAGTACAGTGAGTTTGAGAACACAAATGGCGCCTATTTGAAATCCATTCACATTCTCATTTGCAAGAAACAGCAGAAGGTAAGAACATTATTATAAAAATAAAAACATTTACGTGTTATTAATATATGAGTCCTCATAAAAGAATAGATCACGTGATAAATAATCAATTATTCGAGCTCTATCATTCAGTTGAGGTTAGCAATTAATGTTTTATGCAAAATGAATACACAAATTCGTTGAAACACTTCCATTATAATTTCTAGTGTACAATGTTCGCTAATCCGGGGCATTTAGGAGGAATACTCGCAGTTGAGGTAGCTGCAGGAATCATTGAAGCAGCGCATGAACGCCTGAGGATTCAGGAAAATACAGCTCGCAATGCTGAAATGAGAGAAGGACAGAATCCATTCAATACCCTGAATGATGTTACTTTTAGAAGACGATTTCGGTAACTTTTATCAGTATCAATTTGAAATATTATACTTGGAAGTGTGGGGTAAAACGGACAACTTTTTATTTAAAGTGGTGTACTGCCCATTAACACCATGAAATACTTTTCTCAGATTATATTTAATGGCCATATCTACAGTAACAAATGCTTCCGTGCCACTTCTTAATTATTATCAGAGTCAATTTAATATTGATGGCACCAAATACATCAATTGTTTTTGTTTAAAAATATGCTCAATTCAGTATAATAAATATTGTTGACGTACAGCTCAAATAAAATTGTAACACTCCATTTGCAGATTACTTAATCATTAGTGAATTATTAGTGTTATTTGTATTTTTGCATTACTAGGGAGGTCTACTTGTTCACTCATCTATTTATGTTTGTTAAAATAGAAAATTTTAAAAATCCAACAAAATAATTTGTTATAGATGTCCATTTTACACCACATGTTCATCTTATTTTCTCCTATATAAAGTAGTATTGATTGAATAGACTATCCAAAGAGTTGACATTGACACTTCTCCGTCGAATTTCTCCACTGCTGCCAGATGAGGGACCAACCTCAAGAATCCCTAAATGGATTCAGGTCAGTGAAACAGCTTTGAAATACAAATTTATCTGTTTCTCACAGGGATATCATTTTTAGATTCTTGTCACACTAAGGTTCTATGCTTCTGGAGATTTCCAAACGTCTATCGGCGATTCCAGATTTGTCGGTCTCTCACAATATGTGGTGAGCCTTATTATTTCTAATGTAACTGACGCAATAGTTACCTTCGAAGATGAATACATACAGTTTCCTCAAAGCGAAGAGGAATTTCGAGAAATATCCGATAGGTAATATCGTAAAAAAGCTTAAGGAGCTTATTTTGCTTTCCACACACCGGACGAATCGTTTGTAATTTACTCTACATTTTCCACTGAACAATAAAAATTTGCTCCTGAGGGTGGATAGTAATCTTACACTTTTCACCTGAGAGCATGATTCGAGGATTTGGCGTCAATCTCTCGTTAAAGAAACGATGGAGAGAGTGAATGATGCATCACAGGGCACTTACTTCCTTCTAGGTGAGAAGATTCTGTGCTTTTATTGTTAACAATTAACATTTTTACCAAATCATAAACTCTTCACCCTCAACCGAGAAGTGCTAATTTTTTTTTTTTAGATTTCGGAGGATTGTGCGCTTCCCCGGTGTAGTAGGATGCATTGACTGCACGCATGTGCTCATGAGGGCCCCACAACAAGAACCTTGGCATTTTAAAAATTACAAGGGTACTTATTCATTAAATGTTCAAGTCACATGCGACCACAGGATGCGTGTGACATCGATTACTGGCTATTCAGGGCGAACGCATGATTCGAGGATTTGGCGTCAATCTCTCGTTAAAGAAACGATGGAGAGAGTGACTGATGCATCACAGGGCACTTACTTCCTTCTAGGTGAGAAGATTCTGTGCTTTTATTGTTAACAATCAACATTTTTACCAAATCATAAATTCCTTTAAATGATGAATAATGTATTTTTATTACAAAGCACATAATGAACTGTACAGAACGTAGTATTATTGATTATCTTAGGAAGTAATATAAATGTAAGTATAACGTGAACAATGTAAGGTTTTAAATAGTAAGACACATACTAAAATGAAAAAAACACATGATGAAACGTTTATCCAAAACGGAGCGGCCACTATAAATCTTCCAAAAGTGCACTGAATCACTATTGCACAATCATTATATAATAAGATTATAATCATTCATGATCACGGAAGCACAATTTAAATAATTGGAATGTCGAATACAAAATTGACACAATTTTCACATTTCGGAGCAGCATCAATATTCACATGAAACCATTTTGCACGTATGGATTCTTCCTCCATTTTCGAGTGTTCTCAAAGGCACCTAACTAATGCCTGTGACTACAACACCCTCTGACGTGAAAAAGAAAATAAGTTTTTATGTCGACATAAAACGAGCAAAATCGCTCCCCTGGTCTATCCAGGTATATAGAGCAGGCATGGGCAAAGCCTGACCCTCGGGAGCCGGGGCCATAAAACCCTATTAGACCCATTATTAGAAATACAATACCCCAATTGCGTGGAGCCCAGCGTAGTCAGGGTGGGAGTAGCAGCGTGTACGAAGTGGGGCGCAGTTAGACAAAGAGATCAGCGCGCGCTTTCCTTTCAAATTCAAAAAACCTTACCGCCTAAAAATTCAAACAAATTTTCGCCAATTCAACGTGGTAAGTCCTCAGTTGTATCGGGGGTAATGGTTCAAACAACATGGTGCCAGAAATTAATTATTTCTTGGTTACCTTAATGTTGAATAATTATTTTAGTAAAAATTGGAAAAAAATGAGATGTCAGTTCTTTAAAATTCAATCAATAAATTATGTATATAAGTTTTATAAGTTGCTCGTTGTTTCCAATCACTGGGGTTAAAGCAAAGGAATTTATCCCCCCCCCCCCTCACTCCCACCCGCTTCCAACAGGCTACCTACCCTCGCAATAAAATCACCCCTCGACAGGTACGTCTTCGGGGTAAATTAAAAATTCATCGGCGCCGCCAGAGAGTCTGCCCTATTCATTTTTTTCGTAAAATTGGGGACTACCCCGAACCATACGCGCCAGCATTTCCACGGATGAACTTGGCATCTCATAATTTGATATTAATTAAAAATTGTCGACGGCTTACAATACTTTTCAAATGTTTCCGTTGAAATTCACGGCAACTTTAGGCACCGATGTTTACTGATCCATGATTTGAAATGCCTTGGTCCAAGACTCTTGGAAAAAAACCATTTCAATCTGCGCAAAACAATATTTGAGATATTGAAGAGAAATTCCTCAGGAATTTCCTTTTAGTCAAACTTTTTCGAGTCGATAGCACGAAAACAATTCAACGGAAACTATTATCAGGCTTGCCCGATAATTCTAGTGGAACTCTATTAGATTTCTATAAATAAAACCTATATAAGTTTGTGATTGTATTCTTTAGAATTTTTTTTTAATATAAATGTCCCACAGAAAGCTCTGAGTTCGAAACGAATGGGATTTTTCCTTACATTTCAATCTATTTTTCTTATTTTTTGCCGATATATGAGCCAAAGGAGACAACTCAAAATGATTTTACCATGAAAATTCTGCAAGGAATTTTCTCTCAAATAATTTGTATGAACGGATTCTTTCAACTCCATTTTTTGTATGAATCTATTTATTCTTTTAATATTCATATTGGAACAAATCCCAAATAATTGTCTGGCAGACACTCACTCCACAATTGTCAGCCAGACCACATATTTTTTATTCTGTGAACATTTTTCAATTATTTTTGCTCCATCACTCTCTACAGCTAATAATTTTTATGTTTTTCTGCAGTAATTATTCATTTTCGTGGTTAGCTGGAAATGGATGAATTTTCAAATGTTCAACAGTGGGATCGATATAATGAAATAAAGTCAAAAAGTCATGAAATTATGGACTTCAAATTTCTTGTTTTCTTGTGCTGTTTCACGGTAAAAACTCTTTTAAATTTTTAAAATACTGCTGAGAGAATGTTCAAACAGTATTAACAAAAATTAAAAAATCTTTTCAACAGTTTTTTTCAATTAATTTGCTGCCGAAATATTCAATTCAGAGTAATTTATTCAATGGAAGTTGATAGCGGGAAAAATGATTAATTGATATTTTTTAACAATGCATAATGCAGCAAGAAAAATATTCATATTTTTCGTTCATAAATTCAAATTTTTGCGCGTTGACTGACGTAACGATAGCCCCACTCTGACCACTCTGATATGTGGACTTATTCCACAAATATTCGGGATAGTTTATATTTCAACATTGTCTGATTCGACATTACATGTTTTTGATAATATGTGCCACTTCGCGTGTCCTCATATTATGAGAAATTACCTAATACTATTTCTTAATTAATTGTATTTCTGGGGCATAACATCAATACAGATTAGTTTATTATTTGATTATCGATATTTCAAAAACTTAAAACTTTTCTGTTCCCCCAGAAATCTTTTTCTTCCTTCCTGTGAATATTCAATTTTTTATTCTTCAAACCAATTTTTCATATTCCAAATTATAAAAAAGAGAAGAAATCAGATGAAATAGAAAATTTTGTCAAAGAAATCAGGTAAATGTGGAGGAAAAATTACAGTTTTCGAACAAAAATTGAAAAATGGAAAAAAAATGAAAAAATAACAGATATTACTTTGTTATTGTTAATGCGTATAAATAATTGTTAATAACTAAAAAGAAGAAAGAAACTATTCTATTACTATCTCCTGATCAGGAATCTGATATCCGTACGTCGGGGAGACAAATAATTTCCTCCATACGTTGCAATTTATATACTGCGCTTTGCATTATTCAGGGACATGGCGAGGATGTAGCGGTGATCGGCTCCACAACAACACATGTTGGTACATTTAAAGACTAGGACAACACGAAGAGGTATATTTTTGTTTACTCACTCAACAACAACACCATTCACGGTGGGGGGCAATCGATCTGCTTTGGAAATTATTAACGTTGACACTCGGTGCAAGCATGAACACTCCGCTGTCCTTCATACAGCACATTCTATAATTAAGTTTATACTTATGAATTATAATTAAACAGTTCATCAAGGTTCCGAGGGACCAGTAAATCTCGACGACTCAGCTAATTCCCAATCGTTTGAGTATATATTCGCAAGATCATTTTTCTCCAATTTGTTTAATCATTTTTGAATTTGTTAACAAAAAAGGAACCGTGGAAAAAAAAAGTTCTCAGGGACCAGTAAATCTCGACGATTCAGCTGATTCCCAATCGTTCGAGTATATATTCGCAAGACCATTTTTGCCCAATTTGTTTAATCATTTTTGAATTTTTTAACAAAAAAGATATCGTTTAAAAAAAAAAGTTCCGAGGGACCCATAAATCTCCACATTTCAGCTGATTCTCAATCGTTTGAGTATACATGTTCGAGACAATTTTTCCTCAATTTTTTAAACAAATGGGGTATTTATGAATGTTAACTCGCTTTTTCATTCCGTTCATCGGTTGTGTCTCCATCATACCCCCACTCTCCGGTACATCGGATGTTTTCGTTCGTTTTCAAACGTCATCGTTATTTCGATAAGTGCCCTAACTTTCTGACACTCACGACCGCCTCGAATTATCGACACTCACGGGCTCGTGCTCTGTCTTATCCATACTCACGGGCTCTGCACATTATCAACACGCACGGACTCTGAAAATTATCGACACTCACGGGCTCGCGACCTGTTTTACTTAGACGTACGGGTTCTCTGGGTGTAGTTCCGTAGCCGCCGCAATGAATCACTCGCCAAAGGCTTTCCATAAGCCCTAGCAATCTCCCCTATAATTTCTGGAATTTACTCCAAAATGAAACGTGCTCCGAAATGACAACCCCCAACAGCTGGTCTCGGCGGCCATCTTAAATCGGAAAATTTAAATGGCACAGCGGTGTGGGACAATATGAGAATCATTTATTAACACGCGAATGACAATTTAATATCCGGATTCTTTTATTGAGTAATGTATGTACCCAAGCAATTCCTTACGTTTCATATGGAAGGTAGAAAGACCGTCCCCAAATAATTCTTAACGTATATAAATATAAATGTTTAGAAGTCGATTATACTCCCCTCCCTCACTACACTATCACTCGAAATTAATTAATTAAAGGAGTTTTATTCTTCCCTAAATAATTTGGTCTTGAGGAATCGATTCCCCAAATCATTTAAAAGATTTGAGTAATTTTAAAAAAATTTTGAATTATATGTTTGCTAACTATACGGTTCAACTTAAATAATTTATAATAAATCGAATAATTTTCCCTAAATGTTGAAACCTCCTGCCAAAATATCCCCAAATGATCTCCAAACTAATGAGCATAATTAAAATGCATAATTAATTTTTCGGTTGCCAAGTATATGGTGGTACCTTACCTATTATCTCTGCTGTCCTGCGCCATCTAACATTATCTACGTCTTTATTCTCTCATGTCGTTCATATGAGAACCCATCATCTGCACTCTCTGTTATAACAACTTTCAATGCGTGTTTTTTTATAGTAAGGATAAGAATACTAAAATCAAATAAGGGTGTAGAATCGGATATAATACAGCAGATTAATTGAGTATAAGATAGGAATATAGAATGTTTCCTCAAAAAGGTTCCATAAAACAGTCTTCCCCTGGTTTTTCTCTGAATCACCATTAATCGAAAATAAATGTGCAACTCTCCAAATGTGATATCTCTTTCAAATCGCATTGAAATGCGCTTTATATTTTGAAATTTATTTGATTCCCGCGTGCTAAGCCTTAACTTCCGTCGCTAAACTGTAAAAGTCAGCAAAACACTCCACATTGTGGTTGAGCTTCTGCCACCGTGGACAAGATGTGTTCAACAATTGGTGTAACATAAAGGCCTTATATGTTTTGAATATAAAGTGATCAAAAGGATCAAGATATGGAGTACTTCAAAAGTGGTCTAAAGTCAGTCCTGGGAGCTCCGGATCCAGGTACCCAGCCGACAGGAGCAGACACAGTGAGCAATAAACATTTTAAATCGCTGCATCGTAAAAAAATAATACATTTATAACCAAATGGATGATATTTATTTCAGTACTCAAAATGCCAATCCATCATGTTCCACCGAAATTACTTAAAACCTTGAAAAATTGAATCATATAGTTTTATGTTTAATATTACAATTCCAGGTTTTCAAGTTCTGTATGTACATCATTCATTCTAACTTAACAGGTTGAACGATTAGTGGACAGACTTCAATCGTCCAGCCTCCTAGATGATCGACGAGATGCTTGCCGTGCCCTCAAAGCACTCTCGCGAGCCTACAGAGTTGAAGTTGGAGCCCAGGGGATGGACAGCTTGAAACAAGTCTTAGAGATGGATAGAACAGACTGCGAGATTGTAGGGGTAGCTCTTGATACGTTATGCAACATTACGAGCCCAGAAACATTCGATGAAGAAGGTGAACAAATCAATCACTCACCAGGAAATTATAATCAAAAATATTCAGAGAGATTTAATATTTATGTTAAATTTAGAGAACCGTTTCTGCTAGATCTAGTGGATTCCAAGATATTCACACTAAAAACTTTCATTTGAACGCAAAATTTGAAAAATATTGGAGAACCATCTGTGATACAGCCTTGTATTCTCTCCTGTCGTCAATTTTTTCTTTTTTTTATATTTATTAAATATCTCGAAAAGAAAGATTGGCAAAAACTCTTCAAAAGTTCATGTTTAGCGCACGCTACATATTATCTCGATAATTATGAAGGTCATTTAATAAATCATTTATCCTGACTGAGAATCCGCAGATGGCCTGCTGGTAGAGATTTACTATGTATGCTGCTTGCAATTACTGAATAAAGCAACGAATTTCAACGCGCAGTTAGAATGAACAATCATATAGAAAGACCCTTGGATAGAAAAAAAACACCAAACTCTACAAGATCGATGCTTACGAAATTATACAATTTCCCCCTCTTCCCTCCAGTTTATTTATGAGATATTCTGGGAAAAAATCTATACAAATTTCGCTCATCACTTTCTTTTGATCAATCAATTTTCGATCTTTCACATGTTCAATCTCAGCATTTCCATATTAAATGGAGTTGACTTTTTTGTTACTTTAAAAATCATGCTCTGAGAAAACACCCGAGATTCCCAGCACTTTCACATCATAATCCCCTTGAAATTGTATAATAAAATTATCTAAACTGCTCGTACGATTCTTTCATTCTAGTTGACAAGCATGGTCTAGACTCCAAGATTGGCGAACAATTCACGGAAATATTTATAAAACAGCAGGACAGCGTGCCTCTAATCTTATCATCTCTTGAAGAATTTGATTTCCGAGTTCGGTGGCCCGCCTTAAAACTATTAACCAATCTCCTTTTAAACCGACCCAAAGACATTCAAGAAATCATCCTCGTCAGTAGAATGGGTGTATCCCGCCTGATGGATCTTCTCATTGATAGTCGGGAGGTTATTCGCAACGATGCACTTCTTCTCCTAATCCAAATAACCAAAGGTAATGCGAATATTCAGAAAATTGTTGCATTTGAGAACGCCTTTGATCGTATCTTCGACGTGATCACTCAAGAAGGTGGAGTCGAAGGCGGTATAGTAGTTGAAGATTGTCTTCTCCTGATGCTCAATCTAATCCGCAACAATGTTAGCAACCAAAACTTTTTCAAGGAGGGAAGCTATATTCAAAGATTAACTCCAATGTTCCAACTTCCACCGGATGCTGAAGACACGCCCTCATCAGGCTGGAGTCCCCAGAAAGTGGCAAACGTTCACTGTATGGTGCAAGTAGTTCGAGCCCTAGTAGCTCCCAGCAATCAAACCCAAATAGCCTCTGCTTGCCAGAAAATAATGCACTATTGTGGCCTTCTTCAGGCTCTCTGTGACATTTTAATGGCTTCTGGAGTTCCCGCAGACGTCCTAACAGAAACTATAAATGCAGTAGCTGAAGTGATCCGAGGAAACATTGTGAACCAAGAATTTTTAGCAAGTGTCATGGCACCTTGTAGTCCTCCGCGGCCTGCTATAGTCGTCCTCTTGATGTCGATGATAAACGAGAAACAACCGTTTATTCTTAGATGTGCAGTTCTCTACTGCTTTCAATGCTTCTTATATAAGAATGAAGTGGGTCAAACTCAACTAGTCCAGACACTATTACCCCAAACGAATGAACTCCCCGCATTAACCACTGGCCAGTTATTGTGCGGAGGGTTATTCTCGCCTGATCCTTTATCCAATTGGTTCTCTGCTGTTGCTCTCTCACATGCCCTAATCGAAAATATTAGCCAGAAAGAGCAGTTATTAAGGGTTCTCCTAGCTACGAAAATTGGAAAACCCCCAGTGACTCTTCTTCAGCAATGTGTTATGCTTCTCCAACTAGGTAATAAACCACAAAGCAAGCTCGGATTACTAATCCTTCTTTGCAGGTGGACATCAAACTGTCCGGCAGCTGTTAAAGCCTTTTTGGCTGTTGATTCATCCGTTGCTTACCTCACTGCTTTATTATCCTCTCACGAGAATAACGAGGATCTTCAAGAGATACTGATCCAGAGTATGTGTGCTCTATTAATAGGTATCTGTGTACATTTCAATGAAGATGATGTACCTAATTATAGTAAGGAGAAGTTATGTGCATTGATAGAAAATCGAATAGGGTTAGAAAGGTTTCAAGACGCTATTGGGGGTATTGCGAGACACGAAATTTATTCAAAGACTCTTAAACATCCTCAGCCCTCGGCAAAAACCCCGGGGGAGTTACTCTTGGATCATGAATTCTGTAGGTTACTGAAAAAAATAGAGAGCATTATTTTGGAGACAGTATTAAAAGGATCACATTCCAGTAAAGATTTGCATACGCACCTCTCGTCAGTTGACTCTGCATTAGTTTCACAATACAAAGATGTGATCAGAAAACAGGACATCCACATACATGATTTAAAAATGAAAAATGAGTTCTCAATGAGGGAGAAAGAACAATTGGATGGAAGAGTGAAAGAGTTGGAGGGAGAGGTACGGAATCTGAGGGACCAAAATATGGTTCTTCGCGCTGCACAGATTAATTTAGTGGAGAGACAAGATAATACAGAAGGGTCAATGAAGTGTAAAGAGGAGGAAGAGGCAGAGGCCATGAGGAGTGTGAAGGAGCTGGAACAGAAACTAGAGGAGTATATTCTGAAGGTTAGAGAATATGCGCAACGTGAAGAGAAATTTAAAGAGTTGGAGAGGACATTGAAAGAGAAGAGACAAGAGCTAGAAAAGACGAAAAAAGATCAAGATGATTTGTTGGAGCTATTGGCTGATCAAGATAATAAAATTTGTATTTTTAAGCAGAAGCTTGTAGCTCTCGGAGAGAAAATCGAATCTGAGGACAGCTTGGAAGAGATTGATACTGATGAACAACCAGAATCGAGTAATTGAGAGGAATTAAATATAATTTTCGCAATAGTTGAAGGTCAATACCAAATTTTCGCCAATAAATTCAGTCGCTGCAGAACAAGACTTTCTCAATCTTCTCAAATGAAAGTGAAAAAATTCTAGAATATCGTGGTTTTGACCGTAAACTCAAAATACATTTTCTTTTCACCCATTATTATCTTCGTTCAGTGAAAACCTATTATTTTGTTAATAAAATTAGCATGTGTGTGAATTGAAATATTCTTGAAGATTTTGTATTCAGCTCAGTGATAAGGTATTCTGTGCTATTTCAGTATACGCCACAAAATACAATTTTTTTATTTTTACCCCATTACAGACGAGATTCAAAAATGTTTCTAAAAAATGAAGATGATTGAAAAATAAATTTACCAAAGTTATGGAAAACTTGAAATTTGATATATCTTACACGTTGTCCAGTTATCATTGTTGGCAGCATCACAACAAGAATATCAGTGTGATAAAAAAAAGTTTGAGAATAATCTCTCATGGAATATCACTTCCTAAAAAATGTCGACACAAACGAGGGGAATTGAAAACAAATTTAATTTAATTATAAGAACGTAAAAACATATTGAAAACAATTTGCTGAATTTTTAGCAGATATGCAGCACCTAATGCACACCAAGCGGTGCGTACCATATCTGGTACATATCCGTTATTCGTTTCCGAACATGAGAAACGAAAAATTATAGTGTCTGGTAAAGTCCACAATCAAATTTCAGTACTATATTTTACAATAGATCTTACAACTTCCAACACCACAAGTATTTGACTTTGCTAAAATTACAAAAGAATAAAATCTCTATCATTATTGTGAAATATATTATAGAATGAACTACCCATTTGAGGTACTCCCATAATAAATTAAAGTTTGCGTATATAATCTATAAAATGTTAAAAAGGAAATACTGTGTAAATTGAACGCTAACTGTTCAAAAATGCTTGAAACTAAAAAAAAGAAAGAAAATCTGAAAAGTCCCGAGAAACGATGGACTACTTGGCCCCAGGGAACATACCTCACAAGTGCACTGCTTATAAAAATGGACTTATGTACTAAATTATAGATTGGTAGCATATGATTGAACAAGCACCGATGTTATTTACACGATGTACACTCTAATTAACTGTAATTTGAGAAATCATTTTCAGTGATGCGCGCTAAAAAAATAATTTTTTTCATTAGCCGATACTGAGTACTAATGATCGTTCTTGTGTGATACCAGACGCCAAAACTGAAGAATTGAGCAATTTAAATTTTTGCTTCATTACTTGACAATTCCGAAGAAAATCGTTTTTATACATTTCAAATTTTATCGTTTGATTTATTTTTTATATTCATTTAGAACTACAAACCATAATCCCACCATCAACCATTTACAGTCTTTAACATTCGTGTATGTATGGGTGAAGATTCTTAGTTTCATTGTTGTTTTTATTGATCATCGTACACACTTATGCTGAAAATAATAGTATATCACACTACAAGGGCAGAACGTTGAATTTCCTGCACTGCGCGTCATGCAGCCCGAGGCGAAGCCGAGGCGTCATGATGCGCTGTTCAGGATTTTCAACTATCTGTTCTTGTAGTGTATACTATTGTTCTTCATACCCAGACGAAAGTATGGACTGCTTGCAAGTGTGCATTGAAAGATATATTGATGCTTGCCCCATTTGCGACACGAGCAAAGCCAGTACTGCTGCCCGGGGGCAGGCATCAATCAAATACATTTACAAATGAAGGTAGAGATACACTCTTTTGGAAGACATAATTTAGATTTTGATTAATTTTATTAACGTTATCCGGCGCTTTCTGTTTAAATTGCATCACTTCATTCTATGTTAATACGAGATATTTTTTGGTCTTTTACTTGATTTCTAGATGGATCTAGCCTTCGACTTAACCCTTTGAATTATACAACTAAATTACTCTCCTCAGATTTTGAGAAGGTATTTTCATTTTCTTTTTTATATTTTTATAGATTTCGTACACAAGCATGTATCTGTTAGCAAATTTTTTTGGCAATGGGTCAATTTCTACGAATAATTGCGCTCCTGCTTCGAAATTTCGGTCAATCTCATTTTTGTCTGTTGTTTCAACTTTCATTATTAGTGCATGTTTCTATACTGCGCGGGCATACCTTTCACCCACTCTTTAACCTCTCATTCTCCAAAATATTACTCAATGTTGTGAATTAGGAGCAAGACTTTATTTATAACAAACATTTTCTAAGTAGATTAACAAAATCATTGTTCTCTTGGAAAAAGAGAGAGACCATTTACTTACTTAGCGACTATAAAATCAGGAGAAAAAAATCATTCTTTTTTGCTATTTGACATCGTTTCCTTCGTCAAATGGCATTGTTATTAATTTTTTTAGTTCCATTTTCCTCCATTTTCCACTACTACAATATCGCACAACAAAAAACCATGATATTATAACATTAGGAATAATTCCCTTTAAAAAAAAAACAATTTTTCTTTCGGTTACGTTTGCCAGGTAATCAGCAAAATAACATTTTTGCGACACTTTAAAGAAACTCAAATTGGTGAGAAGGAAAATTTTAGGATTCAATATAGCGGCCACATAGCGATAAATATTTGTTAATTAATATAAAAATAGCGAATTCAAAATTCTAATCACGCCGCGATAATATAAATCAAATTCAAATGAACTCATTGGGTCACAAAGCTTTTCCCCTACAGTCAAGTGATGGGAGGCAGTAGTGGGGATGGTGCGCTCATGACGTTCTCACGCCAACACAGTTTCGTGGGGCAATTAATTAATTAATAACTTTAATTTAATGTCCCAAACTGTAGAAATGTTTGGAATCGATTCCCTAAATCATTCTACATAATTTCCATTACAAAAAACAGAAAAAAATTTTTGCGCTAACTATACGCTGTAAGCTAAAGAAATTAATAACAAATTAATAAAATCGTCCTAAATTCTACAACCTGTGTCCTTAATTTCTCAAATTGATTTCCTAATTGTTCCATAGGTAAATTACTTATTTCCGATTATTGGTTACATATTTGTTATATATACGGCGATTATACCCGAGAGACATGGCGCAAGTCGGAATTTTGAATAATACGCAATCCATAAATGAAAAATCGGGGATTCAGCAAAGATGACAAAGTTTCTTCATGAGCATGAACAATATTGTAGAAAATGTGTTTATTACATCCCATGATCTGAATATAAAGGGAACAATAAAAATCTAACGTCACAAACTTGTTGAATGATATTCGCATAGATTATCTCTGCCTCAGTCAAAATTTATTAGATCCACAAAAATTCTGCAAATGGATTGAGCAGTCGTGATCGTATTTTTAATATAATGAAATCGTATTATTGGAATATTTAGCAATTCTTTGCCTATGCTCCTATTTAGTTCCGGCTAAATGCAAAAAGGTAATTAAATGATCAGTACGATAATAATCAAAAAATTGTTAAATATGAGATGTTTAACCACGGAGCTGTCGTAAATTTCTACTAAAGTATGTGAGTTTTGAAAATCATTCGGATTAAATGTAAAGACTTTATTTACAACAAACATATCAAGTGGATAACTCAAGAACGAAATATTGAATAAATACTGAAACCTACAAATGCCTCTTCTTTCCAGTTCGGGGATCGATCGTCGATCCGAATACTGGAAGAGTAGTAATTGGTTAGTGAGAATTGAAGATAACTGGAATACTAAGCGACAACGAACTTAATTATAGTTGAAACTACAGTTTCTGCTTTTTTTTCGCTTGGTATTTCTAAATTTACCAATTTTATTAGGGCAGACATGTAGCTTGACCAATACAGGCAAATTAGATTTTTTGCATAAAATCTCGGCAGAAAAGACGTACTTTCGACCGAGGTGTGAAGAAAAAATGTAAAATTTACGTTCAAATCTGCCGACAGGGATTCATGTTCTTCCTCGATTTTGTTAAATGTGAAGAGAACTGTCGAATCAAGACATAGTAATGCCGAAGGTAATGGAATAAAATGCAATAAAAGTTTCTGAAGGACATTTCAACACTGTACAATGTTGACATCTTGTGGGATTTTTTTATAATCATTCCTTAATGAAATAATTCGGGATAATTATTTTGGAATATATATTATTGCTACAACGCACCTCGAAGATTCAAGACAAACTATCCAGTAATTGTTTTCTGTGCAACATGTGAGTATCATAATTAATTGTATAAATTATAATTTACTTTTTTAGAATTTTATTTAAATTTTATGTGATAAACCACCATTGCGACTAATTTACAATTGGCTGAACATTGAATATAAGATCTCTTTAGAATTCTGTTATGATTTCACTGAAATTATCATTTTTGAATCATTCCATACAAACGATGACACCATTCGGACTTTTAAACATCTTTTGAATCTTCTATCTATAATTACTCGATTGTTCTAAGTCATAACAGAATACTATTTATTTATACATCTTACTTCATTAGTCTAGAAACAGTTTTACTGATTGGAGTGTGGCTGACGTCCTTTTAGAACTGCTTGGACACATTTTGCCATTGTTGGGGAGGCTCGGGATATTACGTCCGTTCTAAAGAACTGATCAAGAGATTTTTGTTTTATGTCTACTGGATCTTGGAGAAAGGAACCTCCAGTTTTCTGAAAAAAAATTGAATATTATCTCCACGTTATTAAGACCATTTTATTGCATCTTTAGTCAATATTGATGTCTTCTACATACCTTTGATAACTCTAATGCTTGAGTGAAAAAATTAGCTGATTCGATCTCACCATATCGGACTACATGAGGAGCAACCTCTTCAAGTCTCGACCGAACGTCAGCAATAGTATCATAAGGTAATTCAACTCCAGAGAACTGAAAATTTTTCAACGGAAAATTGTTGGGAATATTGAATATGTAACGCTTGACATTTCTTTTTTTCTCGACATTCGTAATTTTGATTGACCTAATTTTTCACCAAGTTAGCAAGCATATTTAACAATAATTTTATCATTCCGTTTCATTATTTTTATTTTTTGTTAAATAATGGAACAACTATTATCATAAATAGCTGGCTTTGTTGTTGAATAATTACCTCAGCAAGAGCTCGGATAATCTTCCAATCGGGTCGGGCCATTCCAGGAGGAGTAATAGCAGCACCCGTTTGTTGTGCACGACCCTCAGTGTTGACGTAACTTCCCGTTTTTTCTGTATAGGCGGCTCCAGCAAAGACTACATCGGCAGCTGTTGCTCCACGATCTCCGTGGCTTCCTGACAAGTGTAATTACAAATCCCCATTTTGATTAATTTTATACTTTCCACTTTGTTTTTATGTCTTTGAAAGAATGATCTGTAGGAAAAAGTTGGTAGAAAAAAGGAACATTTTCTTTAAAGAGAAATATATGAATACGATCATGTAGATGACTATATATATCTCTGACTTAAACTCGACGCATAAATACTTTAGTTAATACGTTTCAGGTCATTTACTGAAAATAACAATTTCGTAATATCGTAGAATAATGACTGCAGTGAACACGAGTTGATTAATTTTTGTTATTGATCATTTATGTCAACCCTCTTACCCTGAGAAACGAATTATTTTCTTAAATTATATCGACGGATATTGACTTTAATAGGTGAGATTTCTTGTTAAAAAATGTTGCATATTGTTACCTAAATCTACTCTTTTCAAGGCACGAATGAAATAATATTTTTGACATTTTTATAGTCACCTATGTAAATAATGAAAGAATGAGGAAATTCTTCTCTTGTAATAGGTGAGTCATCAGCACCAAGGAGGAATAATACTTTTGGCTGGAGACTCTTGACATCTTCTAAACTAGATCCATAGCCAATATCCAAGGCAGCAACTTGAGAAGCATTTGTATGGAGAATATTTAAGACTTTCCAATCAGCTGGAGGCTGCAATAATTATAATTATAATCATTACCATTATTATTATCACTATTATTATTATTATGTATTTATTTATTTATTTGAAAAAGATCACTAAACAGTGCTCGAGAGCTCCCACTTCACCTCGAAGGCCACTTAGTAAGCTAAGCGATTCAAAATAGTCTTAACCGCACTGCAGTAGTACTCCCTCCAACCAGAGGGCAAATTCTACTGCAGCCCAGAATCGTGCTGCCTAAGTAACCGCGGAGACCCAAGGAAGACAGCCTTCTGCATCTGCCCACCCAATATTACCGCATTTCGCCTACAGGCTAAAATGATCTCAAGCGCAGATACAAAAGACTCGCATACCGCCAAGAGAACCAATAATCAGGACAACTAGCCTGACCCTGAACTCTCGATTCAGCTAACGTAGCTCAAACAGACGAGGTTGATATTTGAGCAGCTTGTTCTCTTGTATTTGCTGATATATTGCTCGCAGCCGGGGCCGAGAACTCAATGATACAGATGGTTTTTTCTTCAAAGTTGAAGAGGACAATATCAGGCTTTATCCCAGCGAAAGTTCGAATAGTTGTGAACGAGAAGTTCCAGTAAATTTTACACTTCTCATTCACGACAACAGACTCAATATCTTCTGCAGCGTAAGGCAGCGTCGGTGTTCTGGCTCTCCCATAAGAATGCCATAGATGATAATAAAGCCCTCTTGAAGCCGCATTATGCCGATAGATGCATCAAGGTCTCAGAGCACTGTTCGCAAGCACGACACCTAACATCCCGAACTTGCAACCCCATAACACGACTTCGATAGACCAAGGTGTTAATCACCTGACATGCACAAACCATTTGACTTACTTTCGTAGTGTCTCCAAGGGTCTTTGCCAATTCTTGAGCTACTGACAACATCTTTGCACCATCTTTTCGTCTCAATTGTTCAATCCCCAGGATTATTAATGGTTTCTTCGCTTTTTTTAAAGTTGCAGTGAATGGATGTTGACCACTTTTGAGTTGATCCAGTACATTAGCTGACTGACCTAGATGCTAATGGATAAAAACACAGATTGTAGATTCAATTTATGAAATTATAAAATACCGGAGGCGTAGCATAACTATCGAATTTTTGAAGATTGAGGTTGGAAAACCACTTAAATCATGAAAACATTTCAGCCTAAAATGAACCTCTTCGACCTCTCACATGTTCATGCATTAATGTATCACCATTACAATGAAATAGATTTTTGTCTTGAGTGACGATTTTTTTTAAAAAGAAAATGAGATAACAAAAACAAGGGAATCAATGCACCAATTTTCGAACACGTATCCTTCCACGGATCATCTAAGAGGCCACTTATTAGTCATCTGAAAGGTTTTGACGAGAAAAAAATGGAATCCAATTTGTTACTTCGTGAGAAAGTTTGATTGTCCATTCGAAAATCGCCTAAGTAGGAATCAGGATATATTGGATAATAGGTAAACGCATCTAATGCAATCTAATGTAAGTACATCAACTAGATGCTCACTAATAGCGTTGCAGAATTTCAGGAGATATTAACGTAGGACCATTCAATAAAAAATGACAACAATAACAAAAGCTACTCTTTCAAAAGCTACTCTTTCTATAGGTATTTGCAAAATGCAACTCAATGTTTCAATACCTCATAATCATAAGTGAGATCGACTTTCGGTCCAATAAGTGCAATAGTCTGTTCCCCATGAAGATATCCCTTTCTCAACCTCGTGTTAACCAACGGAGCTTCATACCTTGGATTGGTTCCAATGAGTAAAACAATATCTGCCTCTTCTATATTCTGGATCCTATTATTTGTCAAGTAATTGCTTCTAAAATCAATACCAGATCCTTCCTTAGGAAAATTTTGTTCAGTCGCGAGAGTCTCTCCACCAAGTTTATTAAGGAGATCCTTCATAGCCATCAGCGCTTCCGCATCAGCCAATTTCCCAGCAATTACGGCACTCTTACCAGAAGGAACATCCTGAAGGCCACAAGCTGCAGCCATTAAAGCATCTTCCCACTCGACATTCTCGAGCTTGTTATTGACTCTCATCATAGGAGTGATTAGCCTTTGACGTTTTAGTCCATCATACGAGAATCTTGCTTTATCTGAGATCCATTCTTCATTTACTTCTTCATTAACTCTCGGAAGGATCCTCAACACTTCTCCAGTACGACTGGAAACCACAATGTTACTTCCCACAGCGTCAGAAATATCAATGCTATCGGTTCTACGAGTTTCCCAGGGTCTGGCAACAAATGCGTAAGGCTTGCTTGTCAAAGCTCCCACTGGGCACAAATCGATGATGTTTCCTGATAATTCTGACAAAAATAACTTCTCTACATAAGTTCCCACTTGCATGTCGTTACCACGTCCTGTAGTTCCTAGATCGTCGACCCCCGCCACTTCAGAAGCGAAGCGAATGCACCGCGTGCAATGGATGCAACGAGTCATCGTGGTTTTCACCAAGGGCCCAATATCTTTATCTTCGACCGCCCGCTTACCACTGAAGTCTATGTCTACGAAACGGCTTCGGTCATTTCCAAAAGCCATACTTTGGTCCTGCAGATCGCATTCGCCCCCCTGATCA
This sequence comes from Fopius arisanus, assembly GCF_000806365.1. Classification (NCBI taxonomy): domain Eukaryota; kingdom Metazoa; phylum Arthropoda; class Insecta; order Hymenoptera; family Braconidae; genus Fopius; species Fopius arisanus. The sequence goes on from NW_011887861.1 coordinate 265,865, forward strand.
CAGATGGGACAGTCCAGGGGATGATTCACCAGCAGGAACTCCATGACCCCTTCACGAGCTCGTCGCGTGAGATCTGAGTTTGTTTTTACTCGCCAGCCTTTCATCACTGGCATTGCACAGGCTGCCACAGGCTGGGAGAGGAATTTTCGGCAAATAATTAGAAATGTATTAAAATTTAATATCATAGTTTCATAGTAATAGTGTGGAATAAATTTGCAAGTTAGCATCAATTCTCGGAGAAATTGTAATGATGATTGATTTTTGAAAAAGCCAACACACAAATTGCCTACCTTCATCTGTTTTTCGATCTCTACAAGACACATTCTGCAGTTTCCCGCGACAGCCAGCCGTTCATGATAACAAAATCTCGGTATTTCAATTCCAATTGTTGCCGCAGCCTGAAGGACCGTGGTTCCAGGTGGCACCTGCACTGGCTTATCATCGATGAAAAGCTCCACTAAATCCTGACCTGCATGGCACTTATTGGCTGAAGTTTGGATGCCACTTACGCCCAATCTACCGGTCGACAAACCGGCCGCCCGCAGTAGGGGTAGTCGCAACATCTTCTGCAATTCCAAGCCACAATTTATGAGCGACTCTAAATCGATTGTTTACCCATTCAACATTTTATTTATTTATTTTTTGTTATGTAACAAAGGCCAAGATGAAGGAGATGGAGTGAAGGGCTCTATAACCTCAATTTATGTGACACGAAAATAATTGTTGCGAGTCCGGGCATTTGCAACGCTACGAAACCTTTTCACAAAATCATTTAAAGAGGACAAATTTTTAAATGGTAGTGAATGAAAAGAATTATCATGCAATATTTGAGATTTACGTAAATTTAATTTGGAAACATAACTTTTCAGAACACCTCTCTCTTTCAATACAGATGTCGCGACTATTTATCCTATACCTCCTATACTCTTTAATCGCGCTACCCTCCTCAGCTGTACATATACTATGTTTATATATATATATAGCAAAATTGACGTTCACACAGCCATGTATATATTATTACCTGACGAGAAAAACATCGCACAAAATGTATACATAGTTGGAATTTGCCTATGGAAACACTAGCCGACGAATATTGGCTCAAAATATTAAGAAAAATGATTAAGTTCATAATTTAATTCTAACATGGTATAAAAATTCCTCGGTTTAACATTATACATGAAAATATGTTTGCATAAACCTGTGAATTTGTCGAAAAGTGCTCAATTCAATGTGATTAGTTCAGAAAGATCAGAAACAATTGGCTTATCAAATGGAGTACCACATTGATGACTTGCCCGATGAACTTTTGGAGTACATTCTCAATTTGATTCCGCCATACAGATGCTTGAAGGAATGCATGGTTGTCTGTAAACGGTGGTCCTTGGCAGTAAAACGTAATTATTTCGTCTATACATTTTTCACTGAATACTTCATAAGATCTTTATGGCCTCAGATGTGATCTTGAAGAAAAAACTATGACATTCAATATTTGGTATTACAACATTATTTAACATTATTTTAATGAGGAAGTGCTAAGATAAAAACTCAGTGATTCATTTCCAAGTAGAAGTATGGTAATCATTCCATTTTTTTTACCATTTATTGTTATTAAAATTCCGTTAGTTTGTGGGTATTTTCAGAATTTAATTTTCTGTTAAACTTCAGTTGAATCAATCCCACCGTTTTTGAATAATTTCTCGGAAAAGTTTGAAACGATATTTAATCTGATCCGGTTTTTCCTTTAAAATATTGGTCTCCATGGTTTTTCTTTCAATCAAGCTAAATATGCCTGTTTTGCCCAAACTAATAAAGTGTTGAGAACCTCCAATTTTTTGGGTTTTAATTCACACTGTATACTACCACTGCCATTCAAATTTGATATACAAAGTTCTCTTCTTGCACCAAAATATTTCGTATTCAAGTCTTTTTTCTTCACTTTCTAAATAACCGATCTCCATATGTTTCATTCCAAATCTTCATCTCAGTTTTCTATCTCACAGCATCAAAGTATGTACGTCCTTTTCTCAAAATTTTTGACATATTTCTATTTTTCAGCTTTTCATTTAAAAACCTTATGAGTATGCTTCGCATTACTAATTCATGCATTCTCTTAATTTTTAATAATGAATTATGGAAAAACAATAGTTTAAATTACTGAATAAAAAAATATTTAAAGGCTAATTTTTCTCCAAGTTAACCGCGGGCTTAAAGTTAAGTCAAGACCCCCCACCGCTGAAGAAAATCGTCCAATTTGGAAAATGGATAAAAAAGAGACTCGCAGTTCCCGGCATTTTTTATTTTGATAAGAAAAATCATAAATAGTCCTTCCAGTTTTTTTTAGTTTTTCGTAACATGTTTTTTTGTAACACTATTATGGAATCATTAGTTGTGATGGAGAAAAAATCATTAACTACAATCGTACTCTTTGTTTATATTGCAGCCTGAAGTACTTTCAGCACAATGGAAAATAGAAATAAAATTTCAAAGCTTTATCAATGAAAATTTTGGAGAACACTCCATGGTCGATAACATAAACGTTATACTAACTTGGTGGACAACAACTGCTATTTGATCTGATCATTATTTCTCTTTTCTAATAAAGCGTCTATAGGCAGAGTTCTGAAATTTTATTTATGGTTTTGTTGATTTTTTAGAGAGTATTCCAAGTTTAGTTATCACTTTATTGCTGATTTCCCCAATGCATTTAAGAAAATCTGCTGTAATCGTTGACCAACCTAAATGACTCATCTCGTTTTACAGGTGTTATGGAACATAAACAGTCCTATTTTCATAGATCAGTGGCATTCGGCTCCCTGGAATGGAACACCATCATCTCAGAGCCAGGACCTCCAACAGTAATTAGTGAACGTTTCTCTCATTCAGCCTGCACTTATGAAAACTCAATGTACGTGTTTGGCGGATGTACGAAGACATGTACTACGTTTAACGATCTTTGGATGTTGGATTTAGATACTAGAAAATGGGATCGTCCCTTAGCCAGGGGCAATTACCCTTCACCAAAAGCGTGTGCCTCAATGGTGTATTATAATCATACTTTCATTCTCTTTGGGGGATGGTCACATCCTTCAGCCTATCCGCCGTATCAAAGACGTAGATTATTTGATGAACTCCATGTTTATTGTCTGAAAACCAATAGATGGTCAGTAATTGACACATTGGATGGGCCTCCTCCAACGTCTGCTCACTCCGCTTCAATCCATGGAAATCTGATGGTCATATTTGGAGGTATCAGCAATGACTATAATAGCTCGAATGACATTTGGTGTCTCAATGTGGATCATTACTATTGGTATAAGCCAGTTGTATCCGATCTAAAACCCCCATCAAGATATGGGCACTCTCAAATTCATTTAACGGATAAACATATTTTGATTTTTGGAGGTTGCACAGGTCCCAGTGCAGTAATGAACGACGTTTGGTTGTTAACAATGGAGGACCCTATCTGGACTTGGACTCGAGTGAACATGCTAGGAGCAAACTGGGCACCCACCAAAATCTGGTGCCATCAAGTTTGTAAAGTTGGAAATTATGTAGTGGTTTTGAGTGATAATAAAGAGTCAACCAAGCAAGGTGAAGTAGTGCCCAAGGAAGTAAATAGATCTCAGCTGTTACCGCCTCCCAGAAGACGTCAGGCTGTTGAAGAGAAGATAGACAAAGATGAGAATGTCAATGGAAGGCATGGTAAACTGATGGGACGAAGAATACATGTGAGAAGTGCTTCACCTAATGGTTCAATTTATTCTGGCGCTCAACCCCTTGAGTTGAAGTCATTCGCTCCTATTGCTGTGCCTGATATTGAAGAAAAACGTCGTCAAGCCAATCGGGTTAGGCAATTAGAGTCGCTGAGACGAATGCAAGAGAGAATTCAAAATCAGAGGACTCAGCAGAGGCTTGTTAGAAAAAAATCTGACAAGTTGGGAATTTTTGTGCTTGACATTACAAGAATTTTGGATCAGTCTTCTGCGACATGGATTTTTCATAGTCAAAATAAGTGTAGTGGTCCTGAGGGACGGATTTTATATTCGTTAGTCCTTGGAAAGAGCGAATTGATTGTTTTTGGAGGAATTCGAAAGGTTATTACCACGATACAGGGAGAGACTGATGAGGATATTTCTGAAGTATACAACGATGTTCATTTTATTAAGCCACCGCGATATATTTTCTAAGCACTATATCCATTATGAAAACTTTATGTAAATTCGATATCAGGAAATTCTCCATGATGGATGAATAAATTCTCGATTATACATATATTTTTACTTCAATAATGAATTTATTAAAAACACTGGCTTTATATACATTTCAGAGCAAATTCATAGTAAATATTTGTCTTGTAAGCAACCATATCACAACTTTGTTTTTATAGAGTAGGAATTAAATTCTGAAAAAAATCTCAAAAATTTAACGGGATTTCCGAAAAAATAGATGTCATTGATTTGGGTCGAATATACAGTGTACATACTATACACGACATTGTCCAAGTAAAATTACTTAATCTTTTACTATTTTAATCCAAGGTCACTAGATGATACAAGGCTAATTTTGATTTAGGGTAGGCTTGTCAATTGAGTTGACAAGATATATCAGCTATTTTGAACTGACTAACGCCTTCCGCGGGCTAGAATTTAATTTTTATCAATTGGAAATGTTAACTCGAAAATAATTTTCATTCAATATGTTATTCGGCCCGCCTTGAGCTCGTATGTTTATTGCCCTGGGGAGTAAGTCACCGCTCATCGCTTTTCTTTTTACTTATTTATTACTTACTTATTACCTTCTTGGGGCAATAAAAATACTCGATTAATCAGGCATCGTTACATACACTAACATATGCCACACGGTTGTAGAGAGTAGTTTATAGTGAATATTGTCAGAGGAGTAACCTCGGCCGTAACCCCCACTCTCTGAAATCCCCACTTGTGGCCGTGTTCCCCACCAGTCGCGCCGAACAAAACCGAAGTTACTTCTTTGGTAATATTCAGTATAGCAACATATTCGATCAGAATCCGCGCCTGCGCCTTTGACTTCACCTCGCTCGGTAGAACAGAGATTATAGGAGAGATCAGCAGCGCTTATGGTAAAGGTTCAATAGCGAAGTACGTAGCGGCGGCTACGAAACTAAATCAGAAGCCGTATCCAGGAATAGAGCAGGGCACGAGGTCGAGAATGTCGATAACGGTGTGAGAGGTAAAGATAGAGTGGTGAGAATCGGGGAGATCGGGGCAGAGATTATAGGGGAGATTCCTAACGCCAATGGCGAGGCTTCAACCGCGAAATTGTCTGGCCGCCCTAGCCGAACTAATTTTGCGGGTATATTCGGAATATCGACACTCTCGGGCTCGTGCTCTGCTTTATCTATACCCACGCCCTCCGAAAATTACCGACACTCTTGCCCTCGCGACCTGTTTGATTCACAGGTACACCCGCAAAATTAGTTCCGCCAGTTCCGCTAGGAAAGTTCGCGGTTGAAGCTTCGCCATTGGCGTTAGCAATCTCCCCTATAATCTCTGCTTATAATCTCTGGTAAAAGCGCTCTCTGTTGAATAAAAACGCACCCTTATATTGCCAACTTGAAAGGAACTAATATGACAATTGACAACAAAACGTGGAGAACCATTGATTCTTCTCATCTTTTTTAAACAATACGAATTCTCTGTCATCAATTCAATCACTAATGTGACAATGTCATTATTGAATGCTCAGCAGTTTTTGGGAAGCATTTACTCACATTGTCGCGATGTTCACCTTCCATATGTTAATTTATCAAAAACACAGAAGGTAATCAATCAAGGGCATTTGCAATAGGTTAGATTTCATTTATTTACTCTTGTGTTCTATAAAGTTTGGCAAGGAGTTTATTATAATTGTTATGTCGTTATTATTATTGTTGTTAGATTTTCATTATATGCTTGACCAGTGGAACATTACTACTAGGCGGTTTAGCCAAGTATTTAAAGAGAAGAAGACGGCCATCTCATCCCATTCATCGTCGGCCCACAAGAGACCTCAGGCAACGATTATTAAGTTCCAAACCTGCGAATTTTGGTGAGCATATGTTGTAAATGAACTGTAAAATTTTATGAATGGTATATATGAAAACGGATTTCAGACATTGTTTCTCAAGTGTCTTGGGCCAAGAGAAGTGAGGCAAGTACTCGGAGTCATATTAGTGATAGAGCTTCTCTGGTTTCTTCAATTCCTGGAGGACCTGATGGTGATGTGAGGCTCACTCCCCAGCAGTACGGCGTCTTAGGTAAGTTTTTCAATTCACTGACTTTTGGCTAGAGTTTTGAAATTAATTACGGAGCAAGATAGTGAACAGGAAAAAGTGAAATCCAACATTTTTGTCGTCTTCTTTCTCTATTCTAAAAATGACTGGGTCGCTAATAAGCGAATATGTCAAAAGATATGATTTGGAGCTGTAATTTTTATCAAGTTGCATATGTTAAGTTTCATTCTTTTACAATAGTAAAATAAGCCTTTAATTAACTAATACAAGACCGAATGGGCGCTCCGCGGGCGGCATTTGATTCCGTTGTGTTGATGATGACATATCTAATTAATCAATGAGGATTACGGTTACGCGTGAGAAGTTTTACGCATGAAGTTAGCCGAAATCTTACTCTCGACAATTTAATTTTGCTGCATCACTTTTTATAGACAGGATTTTTAAATTTACGATCTGGTTTGTGCGTTAGATTCAATGGCAAAGCTGAACTGATTTCTAACTTTGTAATCTGAAAATATCATAAGTTTTCCTTAATTTAGACTCAAACCAATTCAATAATAATAATCGGAAATTTTCTTATTGTGTTTTGCTGCAATTAAGAGGAATTTCACAATAAATTCCAGCTTTCAAAACTTTTTCTCTTGTTACTATACGACAAAACTAGGCGTCACTAGTCGAACTCAAATAGGAAGAATGGTAAAACTATAATATCCGCCTAATGTGAGTGACAGTTTTGCATATTAGCTTCGTGCACAATTCATGCCGATCATTGATATTTAGAAGAAAATAAGCAATTATCCCATGATTTTTGAACAACGAGATTTTTTAACAGAGTATCGGTGGTATAGGCTGAATTATTTCTCCAGTTATCGACAGTTTTGGCTTAGAATCAGCTGTGAGATATTGCTGAAAATTTTTCAAAGTACCAAGTTCAACGTATTTTACATGAAAATGAAATATGAATTTTTATTTTTTTTTAATGAGAAATTGAAAACTAATGGAGATTAAGTAAAAAAATTATTATTAAATAAAAAACACAACGGCTCAAGCGGATGAGGATCTGTCAGATGAAACAGCTCGATGGATTAGTTTATGACATGCTAAGTGGACTAGTTTGCGACAGGTTCACATTTGACTTGGAAGTGTGTCGTAAATTGGAATTCATAAAAGGAATTAGTCTAATTAGTTCACAAATAAAGTAATGATTTTATTGTTCAGTAATGAGTTCTTGTTTAATTACTTTTGGGACTTGAGGCTTTCGATGTTTCTGCTTTCTCTTTCTTCAAGTCTTGATTTTTCAAGCTCTGTTCTTCCCGTGTAACAAATTTTGGAAAATTCGAACAGCACGTTCAGGATGATATCTCATAAAGACTTCATACCGACGCCTTCCAGGGCGATTGTTGATGAATTTGGTGTCCTCTTTCATTTTCTCACATTTCACTCACATAGGGAACTAATCTCGCCAAGTGATTTTCCCCCTCTGCTCCTAATCCTGAGCCTGAGTCCTGCAAATAGTCGGTTTGAGGACTCCTTTTTTTTATAAGAAAGGGTCATCATCGGGATATTATACTGTTTCGAAAGCGAATTGATTGAACATTTTGATTTCACTTTTTCCAGTACCTCTTACAACTGGAACACTTCGTATAGCTCTCTTCTTCAGCACTTGTACTTTAATAAAATCTAAAATCGAGAAAAAATTTATGTAAAATAAATAAAAAGTTATGATTTTCTTTTTTAACTAAAAGAAAACAATTTTCATGTTTATTAAAAAAAAAAAGATTTCATTGGTACAGACAATACATAAGACAATTAGGTTAGAAAGGTGTCAGAATTAACTGTCACAAATGAATGGATGAATGGACTGGAGTCGTTACGCTATTTCATGAAAATCTCACTCATGGTCCATACTATTCATAAAAAACAATTCTTTTGGAGTGACAACTATTATAAGACATTTTGTTTCTATTAATAAACGGTTAGAAATTAGGGCACTGTCAATAACTAGTCCCATTACAATATATATCGCGAATCTTGCAGAACGAGAAATCATAGCCTTCCATAGGATTTTAACCTGATACAATTATTAAAGATAGATCAAATAATATCGTTCATCTTCATACTAATGAAAAAGCGGTGGCTGTCTAATTTTAAGGACGTACTACGGCCTTTTCCTCCAAAAGATATAACATTTTTGCGTTTGGTCGTTATTTAATGATTCACGAAGTTTGACGGTGCTGTGACAATTTTCCTGCGTGTTTTCTAAACTTAAACAAAAAGTCACAAAATTGTATAGAAAACGTATGAAAATGATCGCGCCATCGTGAAACTTCGTGGGCGATTAAATAATGGCAAAACGCAAAAACCCTATATTTTTTCACGTCGATTTTATTAATAATTTGCCAGAAAAATTTAAAAAACCTAATAAAATAATTTTATCTGAAAGGGTGTCGAACATCTTTAAATCTCAAATTTCACAAATGCCCATTTAAATAGAAGAGCTGATCTGCCGAATATGTACCGCTCGTGGCTTGAAAATGAATCAGGTATTTGTGTTTAGTTACCCTAGATAGTAATGCAGCTTTTGGGAAATACCTTATAATATCCGGGTAGGAAATTATAACTAATTGTGCTCTCCATTTGAATAATAGGTCAGGTTGGGCATTTTCATGATAATTTCAGTTAATTTTGCTTCTGTTCGCCTTCAGCGAACAAATTAGTTTTCTATTATGCCAGTGCCGTAGGCCTCGACAAGTCTTGCAATATATTTAAAATCAAAATTATGATTTTCCAAACTTTCTATTCAAATTATATCCAATGAGACAAAAAAAAACAAAACAGCTAATAAGATGAAACTATAATCACATAACGACTATGTCATCAAAGCCTCGAGCTCTACGCTTGAAAAAGCCGGTATGAAAGAGCTTATTTCTAAAAAAGGTAGATAGTAGTATCTTTCTTCGAAGATGAATTGCGAATTTTCTAAAGAAGGCATAGAGAATACACGTTGAAATATTTGTTAATTTTCCATTAAAACGTTCGAATAAATCCTGCTTCACTCTATAAAATCCCTATCTCTTGCAAAAGCATGTATTTTCAAGCAAGATTGATTGATTTTACCATAATTTTTACTAATGAATTTATTTTGACTCTTTTGCTCTTATATTTTTATTATGCGATTCAATTTATGGAACAAAACCATGCAAAAAAACATTCAATTCAACTAAAGTGTCAGCGGTAAGAATGCTAAAACAGTAGAATACATAATCAATTGAATAGAGTATGAGAAATAAACATAATTGCGAAGATTCAATCCATCTTCAATATTTCACAAGCGCTGATAGTATCTCGGCAAAAAACTTATAGTTAAATTGTTATAAATATTACACATCTTCTTTGTATTCCAATTCCAAAAATATAACATAGCTGCACTCTCCCCCAAATTACAACTACATTCATTTTCCTGAATGTCATTCTCATATTCATTTATTTGCTCGATAAATTCCAAGAAAATATTATCTCGACATACAGTCATATGATTTATCGTGTGGTCCACCAAATTCGTCGATAAATGGTATCAGTGTCTACATGAAATTAGGAGAGTATTGGTGGATTATATCGATCTAATCGCTGTAGCAAACCCCGTTTTTCTTGAATCTTAACTACCGATTTATTCATTCGTATTAAGGGTTACTTCCATCAGAGTTTAATTTAACAAGTGTATGGAACATGAGACCTATAATTTGCCTCGTATTTCTTTAACATTGTACTTGACGTTCAGTTAGACTAGTTGAGAAATATATCGTTCCTTAAAGTGCTATGTAACGTGAGTGTGCTCTTGTCAATTTTTAAACTAAAATGCTTCGAAACTTGACAATAGCTGCCTCATCTCAGAAAGGCAAGCATATTTATTGTAGTAGTTAGTGACGTGTATATTCTGACGTTCATATTTTGCTATGATTATTAGGAAATGATAACATCTTTATTAGCCACATAGAGGTCGCTCAGCTCAGTGAGAGATATCTCACAATAGATTTGAAATATTTTTTTTGGTCATATTATACTTGCTCATTCCTTTCCAACAAAAATGAGAAACAACGCGTCTAAAAGGGAAATACTCGAGGAAACAATATTGAAAGAACTGTGCAAGTAACCTATATAATCTTTTTTAATAAATATTTCATTGGATGAGGAATGTAGTGATATCTTAATCGGAGTGTTTACATGGAATTTCATTTCCTATAATTTCTGATTGATAATAGCTTCACGTAATCCTGTAAAGAGTCACCAGGATTAGTGCTATGGAAATGTAAAGAGAAGGTAACGAACTGGTGGCCGCGCCTAATGCATCCTTATTCTTTAAAGATTGCGGCCCCCCGTCATCGCTCTGCATATTTGAATCATGTCTCGGTGGGATAATGCTATTACCATCTTCACTGCTGTCCATAACGTTGTTGATATCATTTTGTTTATTCGTGGAGGTCGACGAAATGAGTAAGGTGCCAGAAATGGAATTTGTACTTGAACTGGAAAAAGTAGTGGCTCCGCGCGTTGTGGGAGGTTTTACCGTCGTGGGAACAATACTCGAATTGCTGAGAAAATAAATAGGTCCAAATTCTGACCGCAAATCTGTGATTGTTTCCTCCCTACGCATTCCACTGATCTCTCTAGACTTGCTCTCACCGTCTTCATAGTGTGACACCAATTGCCCAGTGTATGGCACCTCATACTCTGTATAATTGGCTTTAACCTTCACATTCACTCCAGTCCCAGGCTCCAAATAAATCTCCAGTCTGTTATTAAGCAATTATTGACCGTTAGAATTGGTGAGAAAAAATTAAAAATTTGATAAATTACCAGTGATGCAGATTCATATTATTCACTCACGAATAGCTATCCATACGCTCGGATCTCTCTTCCATTCCCCATTTAATAGTGGGTAACTTGGTCCTATTAAACAACGTAATAGAAGTGTTGAGTGCCTTAATCATAGCATGGCCTTGTCCCCAGTAACTGGAATATTTGTAGCCATATGCAGATTTCTCAACCAGCTTGGCCCCTTCAGTCCCCGAATTACTAATTGTAGCTTGTCCGATTATTTTCGATTCACTTTTAATTATACGAGTACGCCAGTGATTTAACTTAACGGAAGTTAATTCATAGTAAATTGGCTCTGTTTCGACTAATAACTCCCCAGCGTTTGTAGATCCTTGTTGACCATCCTATGAATGAAAATAAAATTTTAACGTGAATTTGAAAAGGACATTGCACGTTAAATTCAAGCGTGTGGCAGCAAATAGTAACGAATTGACAGCAAAACTGACGCTCTTGACGTAGGCTATTGTTCCTAGTTTCTCGTCGTGATTCAGTGTGCCGATGTAGTGGGTGTAGGTAGGTGTTAGGGTATCCTTGTCAGTCTCGTTCCGGGTAACAGGGTAGCGTGCCACGTACATGGTTTCGGTAACAACAGCACCCGTCGGAATTGGATAAAATTTACTCCAACTGACCCAGCTCAGTCGAGCAGCGTTATCGACATTCTCTAGTAATTCATAATTCTCGACAGCTTGTACAATCCCTAGAACGGTAACGGTGCATTTCTTCTCTCCTTTTAACTGTGCACCAGCCACCCACACACCACTTTGAGCTGCACGACAAACGTACATCTCTCGCTGTTCTGATGGACCCTCATTGTAGTTTTCGTCTAAATTCCATCATTAATGAAAATTATGTGAACATTCATAGTAATTTAGTCATCTATCTCGACATACCTGTTGATTTGGAAATTTGGAATCCACCGATGACAAGGGTATTGTTCTTGGAAGAATCATAATGACTTATCGGTAGCCAGTTTAATATGCTGGACGTCACGGGCAGACGATAAGTTGAGAATATGTGAACACTATTGTCCGATTTTGATTCTGGTATGGCTGCCAACACAGATAATAACGTCAACGAGACATAATTAATCCATGAACACTTCTTCCAATCCATCTGCAATAATCGAAAATTTTACCTTGTTAAATATAATGACTCAGATGTCACTCTGTAACATTTTGACAAAAAAAAACTATTGGGAAGGAAGTACACTCTCAATTCCATTCCATGCAAATCGCACTCAATTATGCAAATTTAAATAAACCTGTCTAAATTATTAGTGATTAGTGCTGTAGAATGGAAAGTTTGATCGGCTGATTTTTTTCTGCTACAGCTGGCAAATGTATCATATTGATTGCCTTGCAAATAAAAATAATAAAGGACGCCGACAGAGATAGTGTAAGTGACCAAGTATGAAATGATTTGATTTCTTAAACATAAACAGCAAAAGAGGAAGATTGATAGAATGTGATTTTATAAAAGAGCTTTTCTCATGCAAAGCTCGCGAAAAAAAAATTGATTATCGCGTCATGTTCTTCAAATGCCACTTTTACGAAACGGAAACCGGACGTGGAATACGAGTTTTATTGTTTCGCCTCACGAATCTGCCCTCGGGCCATTCACGGTATTGCGCTCGTCACCATGTACTGTGGTGCGTTAGCGGTACTATTTTTCTACCAGCGCGTTCACGTGCGCACCCCAAATGATAATAAATTATAATAATTGATGATAAACTCATTCGTGTTATAGTCTTATACTATACAAGTAAAAATAGAGGATTGATGATGTTAAGAAAATCTTGACGGAGTATCTGCTGGTACTGGAACATGAACCATATACAAGTATTTCCGCACTCAAACAATACATTTTCTTCGGTAACTATTGAACTTAATACATAGTCATCTTTGAAATTGTTAATTCCCATGGATTGAATTTCGATGAAATTTGACGATAATTCACTGAAAATATCTTAATTTTGTGCACTACATAAAAAAAATTGAGAGTATAAAATCGTTTCATCCGCATTTCTGTGGTCGATCCTTAAGATAAAAATCGATCATTGAGCAATAATCGAGTATTGAACGAGAAGCGATTAATTGAAGTCGAAAAGAAATGAAAAATCCCTTGTTCTTTTAATGTAGGGGATAAATAAATAATCTAAAAACAAATTGAGGAATGAGGGCTGTGTGGAGGTTTATTGACACATCTCATGAGAAGGCATGAACACAAAAATTAAGTGTTTTTAGCTCGAAAAAACTTTGATAGCTGCTTTAGAATCGGAAGGCTAACTAACTAATTTAGTTCAATAATACTTGACAAATTGGAGCCAACAATTCTCACGATCCTTTCAAGCTTACCGAATATCGATATTGCCAATGGAAGGAAATGAAAATTAGGAACGAAAATATAGACTAGGATAGAACCGCAATGTTTGTGGATACACAATTTGCCAAGGAAGGGAAATATTGTCGTTTAAAGTACCTACGACTGAGTAACATAGTACATATACTGCAGCCAAAAGCCATATCGATTTTCTACTGGGCCCCCAACGGGACTGGAATCGTCCAACGTTGCCATGATAACCCAACGAACCCCACTTGAAAATTATCCTCACACCTAAGACTTTTGCCCAAATCCCAATGCATTCACTTTGGTTGAAAATTTACTACTCCGATGGTCGTTGAACTGTTTTCTCTATATACTTGTCAATGAACGTTTAGGGAAAAGGGCATAGGGTCCTAGTTTAAGTGACTTCAAAATTTGAGTAAAAAATTGTACAATTTGGATGACAAACACTCATTATTTCCGATTTCAATCTCGAATACCCCATTATTTCTATCGAGAAAAAATTAACTCAGGTTAATGAGGAGGTGCTTTAGCACTCTCATCATGACCTTTCGTGATTCAGATTATCTCTAGCATTTTGTGTTGAATTAATAGAAACATTTTTAGACGATTTATTATAATGATTGAATTGTTAATTTATGTTTGGATGAACTGGATGGACTGATTATCTTGACAAATTGAGAACCACGCCGGGAAAAAAATAAATGGTCATTCAGTGGATATTGCTCCAAACATTAGCGTGCTCCGCAGTACAGGTGGAATGAAATAGGGGTCATTAAAATATTCGGATGTGGCAGTCCACTTTTGACGTTCCACATTGAAATTTGTTAACGAACCGTCTTTGGATCCACGTTAGCATTTTAGTTTCAGTAAATATTCAGTAAATCCCATCTAGTCATTGGAAAAATAGCCCCTTAATCTTTCCTTGGGTGATAATTTGAAATGAGGATCGCAGAATGAATCCATATATCGGAATAAATTGATTAATTAAAAAGAAAAAAATCTGATTTAAAATTGGAAATGAAGGTTAAAATGGAATTTTCGCATGTGCAATGAGTTGATTTGACCCGTCTCCTGTAATTGACATTGACTACAATGAGTTAACGAGCCCAGTTCTGAGCATGGGTCACATACTCTAGTGAACTCCGTATAAAGTGTATGTGAGGTGGTCTGATGTCAATGTACATGATTATCAGAGGCGCGTAGATACATACGTAGGCGTTTTACTGTACAGACGAGAAATATGGAATATATACTGTATACTAATATACTAACTAGGATACTCAAATTCTGTGTCACACTCATTAGTCTCATTGGGCTCGATCAATTTATCCTCGTCACGCAATTTCCTTTACTGCGTGGGTCTAGTTACACTTTTTCATCAGTCGGATCGAATGGACTTCCGTTTTTATACTTTTAATATGATAGCCCAAAGCTTTTGAATTTTTGTAACGACTGTGAGTATAATGGAGTGAAATGATACAGAACGTCAAAACATATTCCATTGGTTTTAGTAATTTTTCTCGAAAGAGAATAGGCATGTGCCTCCTCAGGGAATTAATATCAACCAAAAGTATTTGACTACACATGGCTACATACTCGCACGAATCAAATCCAAGGCCAATCCCTAACAGTTACAACGATGGACAGTTTTTACAGTGGTTCCCCTTCATTTTTGATATTTTTCTCTTTTCCTTATTTTTAAGTTTTTAATCAACGTTAGATTCCTTTACTCTTTCGGAACTTTGCGCGCTGACCCGTTTTCTGTTGATGTAATTCAGCTAAAGTTGAATTCCGCAACGCCACTACATTGTCTTTCTTCCTTTCTTCCGGCCGTGATTTTTTCTTGTTTTCAGATCTACGACTTGAATTGAACGAGGGAAATTCGATCCACTAGTTCATATAGTGACAATTTAATTCGACGTGTGTGTCTGGCCTGTCATTTAGTGAACAATCGAAAATGCGAGAAAATGCGAATAATGTTAGATGCGACATTGATAATAGACACAAAGAGAAATGGAAAAATAGGGCGTTTGAAAATTAATTTATGTTCATTTTAAGGTATTGTTAAGGGTGTCCTACATCCATCTATAGACAAAATCAACGTTCTTTCATACTTCCGGCGAAATTACGATAGGATTGACGTAAAAAAAAATATAACGTTTTTAGGTTTTGTCATTATTTAATGAGTCACGAAGTTTCAAGGGGGTGGGAACATATTGCTGCATTTTTTCCAAAACTTTTGAAAGTAATTACAAAACTGTAGAGACAATGAATGGAAATGACCGCACCAACACAAAACTTCGTGAGCCATTAAATAATGACAAAACGCAAAAACGTTATGTTTTTTTATATTAATTTCATCGATAATTTGCCAAAAAATATTTAAAAACGTCAATTTTGGCTATATATGGGTGTGGAACATCCTTAAGGTGCCTATCAGGAACCATACGACTTTTAAACGCCCCAAAACTATTCATTCAAGATCAAGATGGCAATCCTATAAACTAAAAATGATGTGGACACAAAATGCCAAACCAATAATACTATTAGTGTTATTTCGGGTGAATTTCGCTTGTGATGAACACACAATGAAACATCGCCATTAATTTTTTTTCCGCTTTCTTTTCAACCCCTTTAATTTCTTCCAATTGGCTTAATCACTGAGTCTTGAAATTCTTGAGTGTGTAAATGGGCACCCATTTGAGATTGCCTGCATTGCTGCGTCACTGGGAAATTTCGGTTATAGACGTTCTGAATAGATTCCACCGGGAAAATTTCACTTGAACTGCCGTTTTCTGCCGGTTTCATAAGAACAGCCGTATTGATTGATTTATTATTTTCGATGATAATATAGTAGATTTATTATTACAGCAAAATATGGTCATACTCACGATTTAATTGCTTCTATAAAGAGACTCAAATTTAGGCGGAAATATCCATGTAACACTGAACCACTAAATGCAATGTTGGCCTAAATCTTATGAAAAATATAACAGAAAACTCACAGTAGAAGAGACACACAAAACGGTTTTTCGGTAGTGAGCGGCGCAGTATCTAAGATACGACCGCTGAATAAGCCGAGCGAGAAACGACTGACGAGGCAGAAGCCTCTATATAAACTCCTCTCTCTCTCTCCTGCTCTCTCTCCGCCTGTTATGTTGGCGTATTGAAGAGTCCTGCCAGGGTCTTCCCGGATTTGACCGTTATCTTCCCTTTCTTCCTTCAAACCAAAGTTCTTTCCTCTTTTCTTCTATGAAAATCAGGGAGTTCGAGCGCTTAATGCAACTCAATGACGCACCAACACTTATCGAAATTTTACCCCTTTTTTTTATAATCTACTACAAATACTAGAGCAACAATCGGTACGGTATAGCAAATAGAAAAAGGAAAGAATTTATCATTTATTCTCCATGTTTATGATAAGTTATATCCTCTGGTACTGACCACCAAATCAGACGCTTACCACGCGTATTTTACACGTATTTAACGGATATTTTACGTTTCATTTTTGCATGGCGGTTTACCGCGCGACAGGGCCTGCGCATAGGTCCATTCTGTTCTACTACCACACACTTGGTGCAATATTGAACCCCTCTTACGTTGTCCCATTGGATGACACATCCTCCAATACGAACTTTTTATAGGCATTACGTCACTTAGGAGTGTTATTGACGCCTGGCCACCGGAGTCTAGGTGGTAGACTCTGAGGAGCCGAACATATACATGTACATTAGGAGTCCTTTCTTCTCCCAATTTCTTTCTTCTAAAGAAACTCAGTTTTTCATTGTGAAAATTCTTGTGGATTTCATTTGTCACTGGGAACAGTAATAAAAGAGAAATTGGGATGAAATGGGGGGATTAAGCTGGGCAAATACTTGAAATAATATTCTTTCTTTCAATTACCCTATTTCGCAGGCCTCGAGGCACTAGAAAAAGCTCTCTATTGCTGGGAAGATGCGCTAACGGCATTCAGCTGTAACTGCGGGAGTAATGCACTTGCATTACCGTCCAAAGCGGATGCAGCCTTCACCCACGATGTACAACAATTGCTTGACCTTGGTTATCAAATTCAAAGTACGGCTGAGTTGCTGTTCATCGACCAGGTGGATTGGCATTGATCATTCATGATTTTTTACTATTTTGTTTTTTCTAATGTTGGAAATGATAAGTGGAAGAATAGAATATATAGGTCTACCCTTGGGTTTATTGAGATTTCTTTGAAATTGTGAGAGGATAAATGCTTGTTGTTTTGCTTTGTAGCACTCAGTATTATTTTGCAATGATAGTGACGAAAGTGATACAAGTCACAAGTGCGCCTCAACAGCACGATCTGGAGAAAAGGATAAAGAAAAAGTGGATGCTGCATCGTCTCCTGAATCTTTTGCATCAGCCAAAGATGGGGTAATGGTTTTTTTAAATATTAAGTTAATACAGTATCTTTTTGAAGTAAAAGTGCATGAAGTAGGGGGGTATCGACTAGTGGTGTGATCCTTTTCGCGAAAGACGCTTATCTCCTTTATGCACTTGTAACGGACACAAATTTGACAAAACATACATGAAAACGGTTTCAAATTGAAAGTGTTTTTTTTTTTTTGAGAATAGGAATCTCACATTAAACCCTCCACTTTTCTCAGAAATCCATTCGTCTTTGTCCTCCTTTGCCTTCAAACCGACGTTACTTTGGTAGCGGTTTTCGAATACCTACACAAGATAAATGTACCAATAATCTTTTACAATGATCAATTATATGCAGCCTAAGTGGCCGTTGTGAACATTGTGAGACAAACTATACATGTCAATAATATAGCCAAAGGAAGACGAGTCGTAGACCGATGTTTTCAGTCAGACAGAGCAATTATTAGGAGAAATATGGCATATGAGTGAGCAGAATCCTCACGACTGGCTTTCGGTCTGTGACACTATGAAGGCCGCAACACACACAATTCCGTAAGGCTTATAGGCGTAAGCATAGGCGAATAGGCCAATCAGAATATGTCTAACGTCGATTGCCCTATCCGCTTACGCTTATGCATTGCCGGGTTGTGAAATTGTGTAGGTAATGGCCTTGACATTGCTGAGACCTCTCAAAGGGGCATTCTCCGAAAAAACCGATAACTTCTCGAAATATTGACTAATAAATAAAGTTAAAAATAAAGTTTTTTTGCGTTTGAAATTTCAATTTTTAACAATATTTTTGAAGCAGAAATTATACGATTTTGCCCGGTCGGATACTTTCTTTTTTTTGAAAAAGCATGGGGATCATTTTTGGATCAACGTTACATTTCGCTCTTTCTTGCTCACCTAGGGAGGAAAAGTAGACGAGTCCTTCCCACGTGCAAAATTACCACCCGAGCCGAAGGCGAGGGCGGTATGCACGTGGGAAATGCTTGTCTGATTAACCTCCCGAGGGTTGCATACGATTTTTCTGCCGAAATGCGGCGAAAGTGACGTTTATGCCATCGGTGCCCGTAATCACGCGATTTTAACCTCGCTTCGCTCGGTTAAATCGCGGATTCCGGGCGCAATGACATAAAATTTTGTATGAAACGCGTGCGTAATATATTTTTCGACTCGTGGGATTGTAAAACTCGCCTTCGGCTCGTGTTACAAACCTCCCACGAGTAAAAAAATATATTACGCACGTGTTGCATAATATACTATTCTAACCGAACGAAGTGAGGTTAGAATGCTCACTTTCGGCGCATGTAGGCAGAAAAATCAAGTATCGATGTTCCAGAATAGAAGAAAATACGACGAAACTATTAAAACTGAAATAAAATCTAAAAGGAATTGGTTCCCCATGATGAAAAAAATATCAAAAGTTATTGAAAAGATCAAACTTGTTTCGAGAATTTCTTCAAAACAAAAGAAAGTGTCCTTCCCGGCGAAATCGTGTAATTTCTGCTTAAGAATTGAAAATCGAATCCTTGAAAAAACATCCCCGGAAAAAATATCCCGGAAAAAAAATCCCGGAAAAAATATCCTCGGAAAAAATAGCCCCGGAAAAAATATCCCCGGAAAAATTATCCCCAAGAAAAATTCTAATATTTAAATCCTAATAATAAATATTTCAAAACCCTAATTTTAATAATTTAATTAATAAAAATTAGTTAATATAAAGGATAGAAGGGAAGCGGGTGAATCACAAAATGAAATACATAAAAGGGTTAAGGGTTCGATTCCCCATGAAATTAAATCATGTTTTTTTTCCTCAAATTTTCATTTAATGTGCTATGTGAGGAGTGGGAGGGGGCTTCCCTCCAGACCCCCCCCCCCC
>NW_011887861.1:285622-290765 GCF_000806365.1 Fopius arisanus
GCGGGGCTTCGCCCGTGGACCCCCCTTTACGCCCCCCTCCTTGGGAAAATATGTACATAAAAAAAGGGCGACAGAAATGAAATGTATGATTGGGGGGATATTTTTTCCGGGGATATTTTTCCCAAGGATATTTTTTCCGGGATTTTTTTTCCGGGATATTTTTCCCGCCACCCTTGAAAATCAACACTTTAGAAATGATCAGTATTTGCGCAGTATTTTTTAAATACACATATAGTTAAAAATTGAAATTTTACAAAAAAAAAATTTCATTTGTTCATTTTTTGGGAAGTCAAGTTTTTGAAAACAAAATTTGAACAAATTTTTACTTCCAAAACGGTTATGTTAGAAAAATTGGAAAAATCCATCAATGCTTCTCTCACTTATCTACTGTTACCCCCCAAAGAAATCAACAAAATCCAAATTTCAAAATTTTATTCGTGTTTGTATTTTCGAAGATTGCCCCAAAGTAACGTTAGGAAACGTGCCTTTTTAAAAACAAGTTTTAAAAAAACAGTATGGTTTGTAACATTTATCAACAAAATTCACGTTTTGGCACGGTTTGGCGTGCGTTACGTATTTTTTATTAGGTTGCCGAATAATGTGTATCCTTGGAGTAAAGCTTCTTGTGTAAAGCTTTTGTACGAACTCGGTGTAAAAAAAATCCGTCTTCATCTCAAATCTTTCGAACCACTCCCCAATAAATTTTGGCAAGTATTGCAAAACATTATATGCTTAGACACTAGATTACTAGTACAATGTACTATTTTCGAGTGCTTTTTTGACAAATTTACCGGTGTAACACATACTTTTTTTGTAATGTTCCACAGTTTGGTTTTGAGAAGTCACACCACTTTATCATATCATATTGTCGTCATTACCATATTGTTGTGAGGTCATTACCTAGGGCTAGATTCGTGTGGATAAAGTTGTGAATAGGTGTAGCAAGTGTTAATAAGTGGACTTTTTTTAATCTACTACTTTAGAATGTATTCAAAAAGATCCGCTTTACACACGAAAAATTTTGGAAGATGAACTTTTTCATGCATGGATGTTAATGAAATTATTTATCCGATTAAGGCCATTGTAACAGTCAAGTATTTCTGCTGCTTATACCTCAGGTCGCAGACTTGAGGGAGTTTGAAGAGTTCTCTGAGTTTTTCCCACACTTTGAAAAACAAAAGCTATACCATACGGCGTTGAAGCAACACGAGGATAGGGGTATTCTTTGCAGGTAATAAAATCACATGTTATTTCAATCTGTGATTAAGTTATTCTCTCATTTTCCTCTTTCTTTTATTATTTACCCTTTGGATGAATTATACAGGAAATTACATACAGAATTGGTTAAATGCGGTTCAGACGTTGAATATGTAGCAAAAGTCTATTGCCTGCGACAAGCATACTCCAGATTGTTTGCTCGACCTGCAACAGCTGCTTGGATCGCTGATATTGGTCGACAGGTCATCAGCGATCTCATTGTTTACGCCGACAGGGTTTGTTAAAAATTTTTACTCCGATAGAATCAATGCTTTAGTAGATTAGTTCATTAAGTGATAATAAATTCTCTGCGTTAATATATTCTTCAGGACCCTAAAGACTATCTCAGCCATTATGAAAGGATGCTGGATTTTCTCGGTGATTCTAGTAATAGTAGGATCATGGAAGAGGAGTTGACAGGACGCGGTGTCAAGTGTATCAACTTTTATGATATCCTCATTGATTTCATTCTTCTCGATTCATTTGACGAGGTTGATAAGCCACCATCTTCCATCAAAGCTATTTTGCAAAATCGATGGATTTCTGCGAGTTTTAGAGAGACTGTAAGTATTTTTTCGCTATTTAATCAATATCCGCTGAGTCAAGGAAGTAAGCAATTTTCCATCAATCACAAATAAGTTTTTTTAAGATTTTTGTACTATACCAAAAATAATGAGATATTTTTTCTAAATTTACTTAATTATTTAAGTATCGGGGGTAATAGCGACGGTGATTGCAAAACATAATTGGGTCATAGTTCGAATACCAGAGTATCTTAAGACCTGGATGGAAATTTCGGCAATCGTACTTGGTCAGCTCGAATCCCCAAAGTCAATCCTTATTATGAAAGTAGGAACACAAAAATGAATCCTCATTCGTCAACTCGAACTGCCAAAGTCAAATTCAGCGCATGGAGTGCGTGATAGGTCTCGTTGATGGATAAAGGATCACTGGCAATTGTGAAACCTAATCAAGACCACCGTACGATATGGTATTTTATTCACGTCACACTTAGAAATTGTCAAAAGCTAGTCACGGAACTTTTTGGCAATAATTCCATGGGTTAATATGTAGAAGGCCAATGATACTCGTCTTTAAATTTTCTAGTTTTAAAAATATTTGTATGATCGTTGGAATGATCTATATCGAAGTTCACGATTCATCTTCACTTTACAAACTGAATTGACTTTTCTCTTTATTTTCTCTAACAGGCAATTGGCACGGCGATCTGGTCAGTATTAATGGGAAAACGTCAAATGCTCAAGTATTCAGACGGTTTCCTAGCTCACTTCTACTCCATTTCGGAACAAGTATCCCCAGTTCTCGTTTGGGGCTTCCTGGGCCCAGAAGGAAGTCTGAATTTAACTTGCAACTACTTCAGAGAACAAATTATAGAATTCTTAATTGATATATTTGATTTTTTCAAAGTCAGATACACGAACATTGATAATCTCGCGGAAGATATTTTGCGAGAAATGAGGACGCGTGTAGAGAATATTAATCAACGCTTAGCACTGGAAGGATGTTAATTTATGAATGGAATAACTCATTAGGTCATGTATTGGATAATATATATCGAACTTAGTGTTGAAAAAGTAATTAAAATCGTGATATACAATGTACGCCGTATGGATAAGCTTTTTACAAATTCTCATGAATTTCTCATTTATCTCAATCCCATTTTTACTTTAGCAGAGTTATTGAGTCTTCCTGCTCTCCTTTATCATTGAAGATCGTTTATTTTCTCTCTCATCCATTGGAAGGGCTGCAGGCGCTGTATCGTTAATATTTACTCCGTTTCTTACTCGATTCTACAAAGTTTGTTATCACAAATACAATTTCGTTCGACCAAAAAGAGTCGAATACTTGTATATATCCATGTACAGTCGTGATCGTTTGATAATTTTATATTAATAAATGTTTTTTGAATCTGGACGATCAAAACATCGTTCGCTTACCGAAACCTAAGCTTTACATACGACAGAGAGAAAATTTTAGTAAAAATTACGTAACCGTTCGGTAATCCTGTTGTTTTTTAGCCGTTCGGAGAAAATAACCGCATCGATTAGGAAAAATTTTTCCATTGCTTGGTAACAGTTACCTAGTCCTTCGGGAATGCTCCCTAACTTTTAGGTAATTATTTGCAACCGACTAGATAACTTTCATCAAGCAATCAACAAATTTTAGAAATATGACGTTGAATTTGAAAACTGTTTTGGGACCATTTAATGTTTTAAACTTCTTATTTTATGTAAAATTTATTAAAGACTTGTGTGGAATGGAGACTGCAGTCCATTTTTATTTGTATAATCTTTCAATATGTGAATCGTCAATAGAAAGTAATTGTTGGAAATATATTAAAGATAAAGCGTTCCTGGCGTATTACTGCGAAATGCACTGATACGGTGTTCATAATTTCCAAGCCATGCTTGTAAAACATCGACAGAATTTTATTATTTTTAATTATAGAAGATATTAGTAATGTGAAGCAAGATAGCATAAATATACTAAAGTTTGTTCGGCAGTAGTGTATTTCGTTACCTGAAATTTAGTTCCTTAAAATGAGGCAATTGTTAATTTTTTTTTGGTCTTATTTAGTAGGAAGTGACATATACTGTGTTTTCAAGACATGGAATTAATAATTTGTTATGCTTGTGTAGGTATACGGAACTTTTCGTCCCCTTCATCTACCGAAGGTTATAATTAGTATAATTCATGGGCAGTGTCTACATACACGGTGTATGTTAAATACCATAGACGTATGTCTTTTTTTTTGCCATAGACACATGCATGAGAACCATAGACACATCATAAAAAATATCATGCACTTAGTGATCCTTATGCGTCCATGGGACAATGCCATGTGCATGGTGATCTCCATCATACACCCAATCGATTACTGGGTGTATGGCAATTAGAATTATGGCCATACATTTTTTTATTGGTACAAATAACACATATGTATCAAATCGTATACCTCAGTTCAATTTTGGGTCCTTTCTTTCTCAAACAGCAATTGAAATATTCAAGTCCCTTAGTGGAGGCACAAATAAATTAAAAAATGTACTGTCTGTATAAACATTCACCGTGAAATTCCTCCAACTCCAACTATCTCTGGAAGACCGTAAACCTTTCGCCTTGTCAGAAAATGTGGAAAGTAAAAGAAAACTCATACTAGTTATATTTTTCACTCTTCCCTGTCTCCGAGAACCACAAAAGGATTCCCAAACAACTCAGAAACCCTTGAAGAATTTAGTGAATTCTTCAATTTTATTCAAAATACTTTTGTCAATATATGATAACCATGATTACCATGCATCTATGGTTCTCCTCCATGTGTCCATGGTACAGTGCCATGGACGTATGGCAAAACTTACTATAGACCATGATTTACTTGTGGAGATGGTCGATAAAAGCCATAGATCCGTGGTAGAAAAAATCCCAAACGTCTATGCTATTCCACCATACACCGTGTGTGTAGACACTGCCTGTTTCCGATCAGATACTGAGAACAATTTTTTATCTAAATCTACACTCGACTTTAGTACATGTAGCCCTCAGTGAATATATGGCAACACTGCCCATGTATCTTATCCAATCTCGTCGACTCGTTCCCTATAGTAACTTAAGGTGGTTGTCGCGCGACAGTCTCTGTAAAAAGTTTATCTGCTGTAAAACGGGCCAGTTTAGAACACAATCTTTTAGCAGTATATAGTCTCACTTGATTGATTGCATTGTGCATGAATAGCTAAAGCATAACTATATATTTTCCATATTAACTATTTTCAATTATATAAATTTATGAATTTCCGATAATTATATTCCGTAAACCAAACGGTCAATCGATTTGATTTTTTTTTCTGTATTTCCTCCCACGATGTATATT
>NW_011887861.1:290820-309848 GCF_000806365.1 Fopius arisanus
AACACGTGTTAAATCACTCGAATTTCAAAAATTTATATCTCAAGTTCAAAACGGTCAATTGCAAACGGAAAAGGCTCATTTTGTTGCTAATTTTTCAAACTATTCACCATAAAATTGTTAACGAAAACTGTCGAAAAAAAATTCTACGCGACAACAACCTTAAGCGAAATGTTGCCAAATGCCAGGAACGCACTGATTCAAACCATGTGATATGGCCGCTATACGAATCGGAAGTTCTTCAAGTACTTTCGATTTTTTTCAATTATTTGTTCGGAAACTGATGTTTCTCAATGTCCGAAAAAACTAAAAAGTCTGTACAAGAAAACGCTTCAAAACTACGATTTATTGGATTGAAGGTGGGAGCATCCAGCTTTTATAGTCACCATGCGTTAAATTTCAATTTTGAACAAATAAAACTCCAAAATATGTTCGCAAATTAAGGTTTTTTCCTGTATAAAGGAACGCTGGTGGTCTATTCTACAACTATAAAAAGAGTGCTTAAAATTTAAGCATCGACCCGTTAAAACAAAAATGAATCTCTGAGCGATTCAAGATTCTTACTGCGTGACGTGGCATGTCTTCATTAAAAGTCATAAAGAATCGTATAAAATCCGTGGAGAACACGAAAAAAATCTCCAGAACGATGAGATTAGTATCAGCAGCGAAGTATGTAAAAGCGGAACGTGACCTATCATGTGCCAGAACTCTTGGCACTAGTCCTCAGTACTTTTTTGAGGCTGCAGGTCTCAAAGTAGACCTTCAACCAAAATCCAGGTTGGTGACGGCCATAAACTGCAGATGCCAATTTCAAACAGCCATAGATATTAAGCATTGATTACTACTACCACTCCAGGTTAGTCCTAGCTGTAAGTGGAGACCGAGGGCTTTGCGGAGCTATTCATTCGGGTATTGCAAAGGCTGTTCACATGTCAGTCGAGACCTTGAAGCTGACTACAAGTGCTCCGATAAATTTAATTTGTATCGGAGAGAAGTCAAGAGTCATTTTAGCCCGTTTTTATGCCAAAAAAATGCTTTGGACTGCCTCGGAAATCGGAAAGAAACCGTCGACGTTCATTGATGCATGTCGAATAGCCCAGAGAATTTTTAAATCCTTGGAGGATCACACATTTTCACAAATACAAGTTTATTACAACAAGTTGGTTAAACTAAACGTTTTAATATTTAGGGATGGTGGAAATATCTTGAAGAAGGCGATGGTTTGACAAATAGAAGTCGACAAATCACGTACTAAAATTCGTACGCCGTAACATACCATTTTGCTTTCGGCAGCAGGAATACCTGTTACACACCTCCTACACCGTTTCCGCTAAGTCACATTTTTAAAAATTTTTCTGGTAATACTTAGCATGAGATCGACGGGGAAAAATATAACTTTTTTTCGTTTCGTCACTATTTAATGACTCACAAAGTTTCAAAGTGGTGCGATCTTTTTCCAGGGTTTTTCCTAACCTTTTAAAAAAAATCACAAAACTGGAGAAAAAAAGGTTGAAAATGATCGCAACGCATGAAATAATGTTAAAACAAAAAAACGTTATAAAAGATGATTGCAATAACCATTTACACATCCATTTGAAATGAAATAACTTCACAGAATTTTTGATAACACGATAACAGGTGATAACAGGAAACGTGAAAGTAAACATAAATATCCAAAAATTTTCCATCAATCCCCAAATAATATATTCGACGTTTTGCGGTAGGGTGCAAAGTCAAATTTGGAAATTTTGGCTTTGCAGCCGCCATCGCGAAAACTGTTGTTCTCATCCCGATAGGCCCTTTGGTAGAGCAATTCACTTTCCATCTACTAATTAGAACGAGAAAGATGTATTTGATTGATAGATTTGGTTTCAAGTATGAGAAAATGGTACATTGCCTATCAGGAGTGAAAAATAAAGGAGTCGTATCCACCAATGCAGACTACACCCGACCTAAACACGAAGGTTTTGGTCACGTGGTTATGAGTCCTATATTTTGCTTATCGTGGTCAGAAAGTTATTATTTCTGTCTAAAATGATAATACTATCCTACTGCTTCTTAATTAGATTTATCAACCCAAATGTCTCCATCGTCTCCACCATCGACCTTTTCGACCGTCTGTCAATTATATCAGCCCCAAAATTCGTTCTCTACGATGGTCTGGATGATAATACTGTGGACTGTTGGGTCGAGTTCACGTTTGCAACGATCATATACTTAGTCCTGAAAGAATCATCAGTGGCTGAGCACGCAGCACGCATGACTGCAATGGACAATGCTACTAAAAACGCTTCCGAGATGATAAAAAAATTGCAACTGAAATTCAATAGGACGAGACAGGCTGCTATTACTGCAGAACTTAATGAAATCATTTCTGGCGCTAGTGCGATCCGGTAATGGATAAATTCATTATAAAAAATATTATTGAGGAAACATTGAGTTCGGCATTTGAAAACCAACATAAACAATTCTTTTGATTTAGGATAATTATTTCATTGAGGAGGGTTGGATTCTTATTAGGTAATTGATGATAAATAATTGATAAACATTGTTTGAAACTAGTTATTTTTAGAATAACATTATAAGACACGTGTATTTCTTAAAGCTCTCTCATAATGACGTACAATTTGCGTTTTTTAATTGAGTCTTTAGCAAATTCATGGAATTACTATGCAATTTCTTTTTCTTTTTTTTTGGTTTGAGGATTTTTGCCGTATTAAAAAAAATATTTACAGTAATTAATGAACTTTAGGCACGAATAATCCTGCTGCTTACATAGATATTTGGCCGTAGATTTTTTTCTGATTTTGAATTCAAAATGTGCAATTACATACAATTTCGCAATATGTGGAAGTGGACGAGCTCGGATGAATTACGGTGTAAAGTAATTGATTTCGAAAATAGGTTCAACGGATTTTAAACATAAAACAATCCAGTGATTTTAGGAAATAACATTACATTGTCTCCTAGCTTTTTAAATGATCGCAACAAAAATGAGCAAGTTACACAAGTATGAGTTTCATTCATTACGAATATTTTATCAGTGAATATAAAATGCCCAGTCCCTGAAGAAAGTGTAAGCCTTTTTTTTAAACCTATTCTTAGTATTGTTATTTCGACCAATTAGTGATGTATTCAATGCCGTAAAGTAGTTCTTGAGTAAAACTAAACTAATTATTTTCGCTTTTTGAATTTCAATCAATTGTTCCACTTAATTAAGAAAAGATCCGTAAAGGGCGTGCATAGAAATGAGAATGCCATGTTCCACGCGAAAATCCCTTGCCAAAGCTAAGGATTTTTAATTCTTTGGAATTTGACATATTTCACACATCACATGATTTTCAAAAAATATTAGATTATTTTGAAATCCTTGTCAAATAGGAAATGTAGTACTTGCATTCTTCTAACATAAAAGACTGATATCCGTTTTCCTAGATCTAAATGCCAAAAGTAAGGCGCAGAATACGTGTACACTTGGGAAATCAATTGTAATTGTGATTTCAAGCCTTCTTGCGAAAGTAAAAGTGTGCCAAGTTACAAAAAAATCCCGTAAACTATGCGAAACGATGAAAGTTTTATGGGAGAGTCAATAAATTTGAAAGTCTTTATTACCACCCAAAATTGTAACAATCAACCGAAAGTCTTCTAGCAGTCACCTCTGAACTCATGAATAACTTACATACCGAATTAGTATGCACAATCAATGCAAAACCTTTCAATTTTACTCGTCGCGTTTCACTACTCCACAGCAATGTTCCAATTTATCAAAAACAGTCAGTCAGTTACGTTTTTTATTTGATATTTTTGTGTTCTCCATTCATACATACAATCTTTCTACGCTCAAAATAATCCAAGCGGAATGAAAAGACATCGATTGAAAAGACGATTCCTCCTAACAGGCAATCTAAATGTGTATTTTTCATGAAATAAAAAATTAGCTAATAAGAGAAATGAAAAAATTACTTTCAACATTTAATAGGAGTAAAGCGCATGAAATGAAAAAAATGCGAGAGCTGATTTCCCAAGACAGGAACAAGTCACCCCTAGAATCGGCCCTCTAATTCTTTTTTTCCATTTTGTCCTACAAATAAATGAAGAACACACTTTCATAAACATTTCAATCTAATGATTTGTGGTTTTTACGTGAAGATGTTTCGTTTAATCTTTGTATTTTTAAATAAACATTTTTTAACTTTCAATTTTGTTTCTCATTTTGCTTTTGAAATATATAAGTCAAGGTTCACTCGATATGCACGAATTAGACCATTTTGTTGACAACAAACAAGGTGATCGGAGGCGACCATTTTCACATATATTTTAATTATATAATTTCCTTAATCAATTAAAATTATTTAAAAGAATGATTTCACCACTCTGCGTCGCCGTTGGCTTTTTGGAACACATAATCCTTACCGCTCAAACTCATTATCCCATCTTTAAGATAGAATTTCCATTTATTCCTACTTCTTGTTATCTGAAAAGAAAATTAATATTTTCTTTTAATGAAACCGTATCACGATTTGGTAAATAATTTTGAAAACTCTTCGGTTAAACAGATATGTGGGGACATATTTGGTTGATAGACAATTGAAACAAAATTGTTCTTCGACACTTTTGTTCAATCTATAGTTTTACAACCTATTTCTCAATTATGAACCGTAGAAAAAGATAGTAGAAATTGTTCTGTCATCGGAAGAATTTACTTATTCTTAAAAAAAATATATATTAAAATTCTAGATTATTAGAAAATTGGTTTTTGTTAGTAATTTTCAGTTGCAGATTTTTTCAGTTTAATGGAAAATACATGGGAAAAACTCTCCTCAATTTTTTTATCTTTTGTACAAAATAGTTTAAAAATAAAATCGAGGATGTAACTTACGCATTCAGCAATAACAGCTGGTTTCTTAAATCCTCAATTGACATCCGTTGGACTTATTCTAACCGTGTCTTATAAAGTGAAGTTTCTTTTAAAGTACGATTTAAAAAGCCTGGAATAAACATAGGAAGACACCTGTCATCCAGACATGACATCAGCAGTCCCACGGTCAGATAGAAGTTCAGTTCTAGGTCTGTTGAGTTGCTTAACTGACTTGAAATCAGTTATACCAAGAAAATAACAATGGAAACTAACAGTGAGACTGCTTAACTCAGCCCGTAGAGACTTGGAGAGAGCATGGAAGAAATCATGAGGACTCTGGAGAGACAGAGTACGATCGGGAGTTGACCAGAGTATACCTCGGAGCTCCAAGGCCTTTTGCCATACAAGAAAGACGAAGTATCCAAGTCTCGACTTCTTTAGTAAGACGTATACGGACCCAATTATATACCATCGTCGCGTATTTAAATCCTTTCAGTTAATATACAATCATTTTACGAGTGATTAATTAAACAGATAATACTCCCAAATCCTATACGAATCTCCTCCGAGTGAACAAATGCCCCGTGAGCTCGACGCAGAGCTAATTAAGGAGGAACTGACGGAGACGGATACAAAGTCAGAAAATATCAATCAAACAGTAGCTAATAAACATTATTTGAGTTTTACCTCTGGGTAAAACTCCTCTAAACGTCAGTCCTGGAGACATTTTTTTAATATTTACAGTGTGTTGCGTGTAGTATTTTTTTACCACTTGTGATCAAAATAACATGGTCACTATTTTCTTCTACATATAAGTTGATAATAAATTCTCATCCGACTCGTAATTTTTACCCCCAGGAAAATTTTCTCTAAATCATTTTTTTATTTAAGGCCCGGATGGAGTATCTGTCGAACGCTACCTTTTGTTTAAATTCTATCTTGTTAGCTGAAGACCCGGTTGGTGTATCTAAATAACTCATATAGATAGTTTTTTTTTATCTGAAACTTTGGTGCAGTTCTGTATGGAGCAGAGCTGTATCACATAAATGCATGTAAGCTGAAAAAGAAGTAAAAAGAAAAATTATAGAGTCCGTGCTTTTTTATTGAAATGGGAGGATGTATAACATTTTCTTCTCTGAACAATGTTTAATTATTTTTTAGATTTTTTCAACCATAATTTCGTTACCTGATAATTGGCAGATGTCTCCGAATTAGATAGCGAAAAATCGAGGTGTGGATCAGCTGTCAATTTAGCGGACGATATGAGGGGGGATAGAAGTGGGGTGAACGCATACCGAAATAATTTTTTTTAAAACATCTGAAAATCAAAATTAAATTGCAACGTTCATCCTACTTCTTGTAGCCCCCTTATCTCGCCCGATAAATCGACAGCTGATCGCCACCTCAATTTTTCTATACCTAATTCGGAGACATTTGTCAACGATCAGGTAGGGAAATTATAAATAAAAAATCTGAAAAATATTTAATAATTTTTCAGAGAACGAATTTGTAAAATAATGCCCCACCAACCGTATAGGAAGATATTTTCTTTTGTTGCCCCCCGTCTCTCCGCTGCTCCATCAAATCAGATATTTCCAACTTGTGCTTTTGCACAATTATCCTCAGATTTTAATAAAAAAGCGCGCACTATATATTTTTGGTTTTTTTTTCTTACTTTTTTTCCAGCCTATATGCATTTATGTGATACAGCTCTACTTCATGCAGGAGTGCGCTAAAGTTGCAAATAAAAAAAAAACAAGAAAAAAAACTATTTATACGAGATAATCAGATACTCCATCCGGGCCTGAAACTAAAGTTATTCTACTAAGAAATTGAGTATACCGGAATAGTTTGACCATTTCATCATTTTATATTTTGTTGATTTTGTAAACGGCAAACAGGAAGGCAAAAAAGAAGAAGAATTTCAGTTGTAAAATATCACTTAAAAATCGGTTAAAAGTGCAATCAAAAATTATATTTATAATGTTAAAGACCTAAAAAGCATTCAGAATAACCTTTTTAGAAAATAATCCTTTTTTTTTTGTTAAGAACTCTCTACTGACCTTATCAAACTGACACACCACTACGTTGTCTGTGTCAAATAGGTCTGTCGGATCGTCGTCTGTGACGTCGTCCTCTGAATTCAGAGGCTCCTAAAAATATTGAAGGAGAAAACAAATTGATTGATTATTGAAGGCAGAAGCTACATCGACTAAATAAGTCTGTAGAAAATGAGGGCAATTGACTTACCTCTTCACGCGCACCGGCGTCATCATCTTCCTCTGCATCCTTGTCGTCATCTAGATCGTCATCGTCATCATTATCCTCTTCCTCATCTTCATCGTCGTCATCAGAAGTATCTACATGAGGTCCATCCAGCTGAGCAATATTTCCCTGATTCTTAAATGTCAATAATTAATTTCATATTTGAGTACTACTACATAGTGATCATGGGAGTTCATATCATCTTTCAAATCTTCAAAAGGAAAATAATGAATTCCTACCTACGTGCGAAAATGTACACTAAGCCCTAAGCTTAGGGGTAGAGTTCCTTTATTTTTAATTCAATTAAAAATTATGATTATTATTTAATTTCTTTGCAATGAGGTGGGCTAAAAAGCCTTTACCCACGTACGTATACAGATATCTCTCGAACCGGAGGTGAGGTTAGTGAGTACCAACTACCTCCAAAATTCTATGGTTACCAAGTGAGTCGAAGGCACGGATCATGATTAAATTTATCAGAAAAAAAAATACGCTAGTTTATGTTACGAGGCTCGATCAACCTACTTGGAACTGTCCTAGGTTGGTAAATGGCGCTTAGCAAACCTGTAAAGATTCGATGTGAGGGTGATCCGCCTGTTGCACATGCAATTTATGCACAGCGGAGTTTATAGAGAAGAGCTGTCACTTATTTTCCAGTAACAATATACTAAGAGCATCAAAATGCTTCACAATTTGTAAAATTCGGAATGTAGCTGTTCTTCCAGGATGTAACTTCACATTTCAATACGTGCGGTTTCACAGAAGCTTGAGAGCATGGCATGTTAACGAACTGTTTGGCGAATGGCAATTTTTATTTAGTGTGAGGTTTTCTGGTTGAGCCGAAAACGAGTAAGCTGTTCAAAAAATGAATCGATTTTGCCGATACATCATTTTTATTGATTTTCGTGATTTTTTTTTTTGCAATTTACATTACCCTACTATAACCTAGAATGAATGTTCACAATACTTAATCTATCTTCACGATGTGTGATCGAAAACCTGTTTGCAGGTCCGGCAATTTTGATGTATAACTTTGAGGGTGCGGATTTTAGCCGACCAAACTAACATTTTGTGAGTTCATTAATAATAAATAAAGACTGGGCAATGTTGACGAGTTGACCTAATAGCCGATAGAAACACGCCTTTCAACATATTCATATCACATCAAACATATATTTGGAAATATATGTTCATCTATGATAATTAATATTTAACGAACGCAAATAAAGCATAATTAAAAATTGACACGCACCTGATTCTGCACAGGCAGCTGCATAGTAGCTGTGCCTTGAATAACTTGAAGTGGCTGATTAATCTCCATAGGGGTGAGAGATGCCTGTCCTTGGAGAGTTTTATCAACGTGTTGCTGTAGCAATCGCGACGCAACATCCATTGGAAAGCCCATTGCCGCAGTAATAACAGGCCCAGTCAAAATCGTTTGCAACTGATTTCCTTGAATAGCCGAAGCAGGTACCTGGATCGTCAGGACCTTAGGCCTGCCATCCCCAGTTGCCGAATTGCCAGGTAGGGTTATTTGAATTGGAACTGGACGATCAAACAACGCAGCTGGTGCTGATAGTACCTGCTGGGCTGCTGGAGCCTGCTGCTGAGTTTGTTGGACATTTTGATGTTGAGGTAAAGCTGCACGGATTGCTTGTGGCCCGGGAGCGGATACTTGCTGATGCTGTTGGGATTGTGCTTGACTCGCCGCTGCAGCTGCTGATGACGTTTGCTGTTGTGCGAAGTGATTGCCAATATTGGCAGCTGGACAATTAAATGTAATGATTAAGTATTGAATAGATCTACTGCCATCGACATGTATGTTCCCCCTTTTTCATTGATTATAGGGAGAAAATTAAATAAATTTTAATAGATTTTAAGCTAACAAGATCGAATTTAAACAAAATATCACATTTGATGGATAGTCCATGCGGGCCTTAACGAAGTTTCTCAATGGTGGCATGACGACGTCATGGCATGATGATGCTTTTAATCACAGTAACTTAAGGTTTGACTGATAATATGAATTAATAATTGCAGATGAGGATAATCTTGTTAGTTATAGAACGGAATAAAATGTTACTGGAGAGTTTGAAGATAGATGAATAAATGCTACTCTAAACAGGAGTGACGATTGGCATCGAGAATAGTAAATGAGTTATTTCCGGACCTAACCGTGGAAAACCGATCATCCCTCCCCACATGCAAGATTGGCATCTGAGCTGAAGGCGAGGGTGGCAAGCATGTGGGGAAGAGTGATGTTTTCCACGGCGTGGTGGCTTTAACAAAATTCCAAACACAGAGCCTGCGAAAGGCGATTTTTTCCATTCGATTCCGTTACTGAAGATGGAAAGCGTAAAAAGACTTATGTGAGATGTTTGAATATCATTGGACAGTCATATCGGGAGGAAATTCTGTATTTTATTAAAATCCAAGGAATTGTCAATTCCGAATGATACGAGAAGGAAAATATTATATAAAAATTAATGCAATGGGAGAGATTATGAATCAAAATAAAAAATAGTTGAAAAGCTCAAATACTACTGAATGGGATGAAAAAATTCATGAAGTCGGTGGAGGCAATTGAACTATTTGTGGAACCTTATATACTTATCCAAGTACTTATGATTCATAGAATAAACCACCTCACAAGGAATTATTATAAAAGTTACTTCCTCACGAAAGAATCAGTGAAATTCTCATGATGATCATTATAAATACCAATGGTAGACGTACTATATATTGTTAATGAGACGCACAAAAAAAAATCTATCCAGTGTTGTGAAATAGTGTCATATATATCGTAGTAAATTACTAGGCATAAATTTTTTTAAAGGTAGACAGTATATTCAAACACCTTTACTAGCAGTAGTATTCTTAGATGTAGGCATCTGAGGTGGTTGTGGTTCTGGAGGCTCTGCATTTACTTCCACAGCTTTAGTTTGCATTAGCTTCTGCTCCCATACTTGTTTGAGCTCTAAAAGAACCTGTTCATCAACTCCTTCGTCTAAAAATGAATCTCTGACTCCCGCAATGACATCCTCTATCACAGTATTATAGAGTTTCAACTGAAAAAAAACAGATTAAATCTTCAAAAGACTCATTCGCAGATCGCCCGATAAAAAAGTCTTTTGTCATCGTCTCGACATTTTACTAAAGAAAAGTCAACCGTTAACTGCTTATGAAATAATCCAAATCATGCAAATTATACTATAACACTGTTGGCCAAATATGCATTGTCTTGCTCTAGGCAATTAACTTTAGCCTATCTTCAACCAGATTCCTTCTTATGCCTACGTCGCGTCCAAACCAACATGACCAATAAATTAAATCCTGCTATACAAATTAATAATTCTTTACTAGCATTCTGATCATCGTAATGAGGATAAGCCGTACTCTAAAAAAAATAGTGGGACAAGTAATTACCAGAAAAAAACAATAATTTAAAAGGTAAATGAAGAACAATGATTCACGTAACATAAGATAATCATCCGGTCAAACTCATACATGATTAAGAATGTTGGTCTAGATATTGTTAATGTGCGAAGTGAGGTTGTTTCTCTATTAACCATATTCGCAGAGAGATAACACTGCTTTTTTTCCTTCGAGTTTTTGTATTAAAAAGTAACTATGATTCGGTATCATTGATGAGTGTCATATTTTTCTTTCAATACGTTGAAATATCGTTGATTAAGGTTCGATGAGGGAGGGCAGAAGACCTGCATAAAATCCATTAATAATTCATTGTCAGTGTACTCACCACACTTGTTTGGCTAAGGGCCATTGTCGGATAATTCGTATTGTCAATCACTCGTGACAAGAACAATACCAATTAATCACGTACAATCGGTGTTGGACCCACGTAAGCCGAACTACTGCTGCGTCGTTCCAGCTCTCTTATACTTTCTCAAAGCCCCAGTCCATTGCTGGCACACGACCCACACGACATATGAAATTGGGTTAAAACGTGGTTTTCATGAAAAATAAATGTACATTTGGTCTTTGGTGGCGCCATCTAAACTGTAGTGGGCAGCACTTATAAATTCTGCTTGATAATGTCGCGTGAATCCACCACCGTATACTTGGCGAACAAATTATATATTTTTAAAAACAAACAATCGAATGATTAGGAAATCATTTGGACAAATTTAGTTTATTAGTTATTAATAAAAAACTGTTCGACCGTATAGATGGTGAACATTGATTCAAATTTAATAAAAACCACCTCAATTGATTTCTAATGTTTCTAGATTATTTCCCATCGATTGAGATGGGAACCGATTGATTGTCGGTCTAAAAATTAGTTTCCAAATAATAATAGAGTTTTTACTATATTTTCCATATTACTTTCCATCGATTGAGATGGTTTTTTGAAATTTGAGTCAATGTTCACCAACTATGGTTAAAATAGGTCGACGAGTTTTTTATTAATAACTAATAAAGTGTCTGTTTCCAAATTATGAAAATGATTTTCTAAATTTTTCCAAAGCATTTCCTAATTATTCGATTCCTTGTTTCTTCAAAATATGTAATTTGTTCGCCAAGTATACGGTGGTGACGAAACCAGCGAAACTATAGCACGAATCTTAACCCCATCTTATCGTTATTTCAATTTTCTATTGCCAGCTGTCAGGATAAGACGTGCACCAGTCATCGGAAAATACAACGATAATCTACTAAATAATTGATCAATCGAAGAAGATCATTCAAGTAGATTATTTAGATTCACTGAAGGCATTGGTAACGCCTTGGCATTGTATTTTTGGTGGTCCTATTAATCATATCACAGAGAAGATATCTACAGTTTATTGGATCGCTTGTGGTACGAAAATACGTATAAAGGATGACAATGGGAGATGAAACTCCAGTTACTTCACTTGCCCTCCCTGTGATACTACGACCAATACTTTCGAAGGTGAATAGAATCCCTCAATGAATGATGGATGAGTTGTTTAATTCATTAAACTCACTGAATGTTTTCATCATTTCCCATTTCTTTCAGTTGGAAGGCCAGAATGTTGTAGCTGCACAAACACTCAAGTCAGCTCTATCTAAGGCTGAAAACACTCATCCAGGACTTACTTATGACTTGATCCTGGGAATTGTGAGAAGAGCTGACTTGAGTCTTGATATGAATGCTAGTATTTTACGTCTTCAGGGTGCTGCATCAGACTGTGAAGGTATCTATAAGTGCATATTATTCACCTATAAAGGGAAGTGTGTTAGGTATTTCCCGATGAAATTATAAAATAGATCCAGTTGAGGAATAATGGTCGTTCAATATCGTAAAAACAAATTCCATTCAGGTTATAAATAACTAATTGGGGAACTCTGATTCCAATCGCGGGTGGATGCTATACGATTTTTTCTTTCGAATTTTCAATTCCCTGAATTTTTACGATGTGAGTTTATGTTCGGTTAAGGCGGGGATCGACCATCTGTCGAATGCAATTTTTTGTTTAAATTTTATCTTGTTAGCATGAAATATATTAAAACTTGTAATCAAATTTGTGTTGCGGGAAGCACTCGGATAGTTATAAAAAGATAATGGGAAAGAAGAAGAAAAATGATTGAAGGGCTCTCAATCACGATGTTGATGAACAAGGATCTACCAAGCTTACAAAAAAATAATAAAAAATACGCAGCTTACCATAGCTGTCACTCAATCCAGTGGAGAAATAACATTGAAACAGAAGATTACGTTCGATAGATCCATGCGAAGAGTTAATGCGACCCTAATATCATGTGCTGAAATTTATTCGAGCGCTCTTATCAAATGATGCATTTTTGAAACTGATGTTCTAGTTGCTGAATATCGTTCAGGAAGATCGGAAGATGCGTTCCAGGAGCTAAATCGTAAATCGACTGCACTGAAGCGGATATTGAGCAGGATTCCAGATGAAATAACCGATCGTAAAACTTTTTTAGAGACTATAAAGTGGGTAAACTTAGGAATATGCTTAACCATAGTGTTATCTTCTCTAATGATTACTTGATTATTCCAGGGAGATCGCAAGTGCTATCAAAAAACTGTTGGACGCAGTGAACGAAGTAACGACATTTATACCAGGTATTGCAGGAAAACAGGCGCTGGATCAAAGAAAACGAGAGTTTGTCAAGTACAGTAAACGATTTAGTAATACGCTGAAGGAGTATTTCAAAGAAGGACAGTAAGTGTTGATGTCGTAGTTTATCATTAAAATTACAATTT
Source organism: Fopius arisanus (assembly GCF_000806365.1). Classification (NCBI taxonomy): domain Eukaryota; kingdom Metazoa; phylum Arthropoda; class Insecta; order Hymenoptera; family Braconidae; genus Fopius; species Fopius arisanus. The sequence continues at coordinate 304,152 of NW_011887861.1, forward strand.
ATTACTTGCTGAAGTATTAATAATATTAATATAATATTATAAATCATTCAAGAAATTTCGTTTGTTAGTTTTGAAGATTTTTTCATATTTAGTGCTAACTCTGTATGTATAAATAATTTTATTCCCCTAAGGAACAAGATATCGTGTGCCACGCGGAATTAGAGTACTTTCTGATTCATGTGATTATAACCCAAGGCGGAGGCGAGATAAGCCGACAACTCACATTTCGTCAGAAAATACTTTACTCCCTAGACACACAATGTACTATGAAAAATTATTGGTAAATTAAGAATTACTCGATTATTAACCAATACAGGCATATTTAATTATTTATAGAGCGAAAGCAGTCTTCATCAGTGCTCTCTTCCTCATTCGACAAACCAACATGATCATGATTACCGTCAAGAATAAATGCGAGTAAAGTAATATTTTTTTTTTATAATCATCAATTCAATAAATGCCCGAATGAAATACGTTAATTGAACTTTACGTGGAAATCTTGATAAGTAGTTCTTTTTCTCGAAGCGCAGCAGATAAGAGCACGGTATTTGAGGCTGTTAAATAACTTTATTTTTAATATTTCCTCCTAGCCTGGATATTTCACAACAGCAAAATATTAATTATTTTGATTACTTATTGATAAATATGTGGCACTAGCTCTTCATTTATTCTGCTCCAAAATACGACATTCCGAACTATCAAAATTCAAATAAAAGGAACTTGTGTTGCGAATTTTTTTAGATATTCATTTCAAGCTTGCCTGAATAGAACATATTCGTCAAATTTTGTAGAAACATTTTGAACCTGTTCCATTTGACTTGTGTATTTTTATACAATGTAACTATCCCTAACTACTGGATAAAGTTAGAGAATTTGTATTATGGAATATTTTCATATTTGAGAAAGAACGGGATTGTCGAGGATGTAGGAGGAAGTAAGCAAAAAATTAAATTATTTCGTTCTACTACTCTACTACTGAGTCATTAAAGTTCTTGTCCTGAGAAAAGATAACAAACTGTTTGTCTTGTGGAAAATTATTTCATCTAACTTTTGCCTTAACTATTCAGGGCAAGTTAAAATATTTCTTTTGTACTTTACATTATCATGTCATCATGTTACTACCTTACTCTACTCATTGTTGAAACTTATGTATATTATATCTGCATCATAATAAAAAAGAAGTAATGTTGGTTAAAGTTCTGAGGGACGTCCGTATTTTCACACAAAAACATTTATATATAGTAAATTGTAATATTTTTTATTATAACAATCATTAGTATGACGCTCTCTACTACGTTAAGCTCGTTTACTGTCAGTTAATACTCTGACGATACTTCCAATTCCATTAATATTGTATACTTTTTCGTGCCAGGTAAGTAAATGGGAACTGCTGTCTTTTGAGGGTATTTCAAATCCACGATAGATGTATTTCATCAAAACATCCATTAAGTCTCTATCCAGTTGCGCCAAGATGTCGTCCATTTGATTGGATTTTATGCTCAGTAGGATTTTTTGTGTCACATTTCTTGCCTGATCCTATTCACAAATAGTAAATAGATGAAGAATAAGGTAACATATAGAGTAATACTATAATAGTGTATTTAAAAATTTTCTCGAAGTTTCCATGTCGTAGCTCAATGGGAAAGCGTGCCAGTGAAACTGTTTTTTTTCATTTAAATAACACGGGTTTTCGATCAATTTTGTGCGTTATTTTTTTGCGTGCTTCATGGAGGCGATAAAAATATGAACTCTGGGGGATGTGCATCGGGAATACAGTTACTTGGTGTAGAATTTTTACCTATGTCAATTGACACCAACCATCGAATACTCAATGTTTTTCCAATAATTGATAATTTGGGGACACAGTAATGAAGGATACGCGAGAAAGTTTCAAATAAATAATGCTTGAAAAATTTAGTCTGCTACTAAATTTGTGTATTTTTCACAGAGAAACATTGTTTAATTAAAACTTTTTCACGTGTCTTCGAATATTGAGTTCCAAAATGATCAATTATTTGGAAAAGATGAATTATTCAATGGTTGATATCAATTGACGTAAGTATGAAAAATTCTATACAAAGTAACCCTATTTCCGATGCACTCCCTCCATAGTCTATATTTTTTTCGCCTTCATGAAACCCGCATAAAAATAACGCACAAAATTGACTGAAAACCCGTGTAATTTAAAGAGGAAAAAATTGATCCACCGGCAGATGGAGATCGTGCGTATCCGATACAATATGCGAGAAATTTGTGATTGATTTTTGAAAAGACCTGAAAAAAAGTAGCCGCCATTACGATTCTAAAATATTGTCAACGTTGCTCTGACGGCTGAGCAGTGTCGGCAAGGTAGATGACGATGAAACAGTGATGGCGGAGCACCTTGCTAAATGCGTTGTCGTATGATCAAAAAGTGTTAACACAGTAGTCTGTCATACGTCAATGCTTATAAACATTTTCCATATTTCTTCATGATTTGAACCGAAAAGTATGCCATAATGCTTGTAAATTAATACAAAACATTATTTCTATCGTAGATGATTTATTTGAATTTTTTAAATTGAAATTTCCTACACGGTTGCTCAGTTGAGCAATTAAACATTTAAACATCCTTAATTGATCAAAGCCTTAATGTTCATCCAAAAAAATTACGCTTTTCCTACGCCTTTAAGTCAATAGCAACTTACGAATCCATTCTAGACAGGCGGAATAAGCACACGTCTCTATATATACTGTTTGAAGAAATAAAAAAATTATATTTTTGATAATTATTCAACAGTTCATGAACATTAACTCTCAAAATTAATCTCATATATAAAAAGCTTTCATGCGGTAACAAGGGCTCTTTCACATTAAATCCGAATCCTGCAAACGTTCTTTCCTTTAGTTCCATTTCAGTTTATTGTTCTAAATTTCGTTTCAAATCTACCTTAACACAAATTACGGCTCGAGTGAATTGATAAAAATTTTAAAGAGAAGCAAATAATTTTCAGAATTGTTTACCTTCACTTGCTGGTTTTTACAGTCGAGTGGAGCCGATTTGAGAGCATAAATCAAAGCTTCGGCATTCTTTCCTGTGTAAATTGATAAAGGCAATACTTTTGGACAAGGGAAAGTCGATAGACTCTACATGCAGTAACACCAATAAATATTTATGGCAGATCAAAATTAATTGCTAAAAAAGGATATTGGCTGAGTAGTGACAAAATTTCGTTCTCATCGGGTCCGGTAGGTCCTGTGGCCCCCCCATCTGCCTCTTCCTCTCTAAAATTATTTTCGCTGAACTCGTCCACATCAATTTTACGAAAGCCTGTGCCCATATCCTTCTTATCATCAATTCTCGACATTTTAAGTATGCACTTTTATGATTGTAACAATGACGTTTCACCAGCTCTCTCTGAGTCAATAATTACTAATTTACACAAAAGTACACGCCTAGGAATTACTAAGCGTAAGTTCGTGTGTATATATGTTGGATCTCACACAATCTCTAATTCTTGAGTGAAACCAAAGAGGATTGATTAAAGTAGAGGGTCAGTTCCGGGGGTTTGGGTGACCCCAACGGCATCGTAGTACTGCACCCCAAGAGAGGGAGGACGCCACACGCAATTCTGGGGTGTCTAGCCGTCAACCGACACTGCCGTATACTTGGCGCACTAATCAATGGGAATCATTAATTAAGTTATGAAATAATTTGGAAATAATTTGGGGAAATTTAAAGAAATTTGGAAAATGAAAAATTGTTTTGAAGAATAGAAAATTGAAAATTGACAGGAAGAAAAAAAACGATTTCTGGGGAAACGGAAAAGGTTTAAGTATTTGAAAATTCGACAATCAAATAATGCACTTATTCATATTGATTTCCACTCAATTTTTTCCTATTTCTTTGAACTTCAAACTTCTTTGTCAGTAATTTACATGCTGTGTTATTATCATAAAAAGATCATTGTGGTCCATTTATATTTCACCGATGCAAGAAAAAACCTTTTCAAATTTCAAATTTCGTATATTATTATATTATATCATATTACTTTTTAATTTTATTTCGAAAATTAAATTTTCCAAATAATCGAACAAGTTAATGATTAACGAATGAAACGAAAAATTTATGTTTCATTCAGTTTCCTATTGTTTTCTCTCAACCCTTACTGTTTTTGTTTCATTTGACAAATCACATTATTTTGGATTTTTGGCCAGAAAAAACAGAGAAATGGAAGAATCATTTCCACTCTAATTGACTAGTATTCTCTTTAAGAAATTACGTCGTCTGTATTTTATTTAAATGAAATTTCGCCCTACATTTCATTTCTCTACAATGTTTTTACCAGGAAAAATGATAAAAATTGGAAATAGATCACAAACCAATTTATCGCTATTTCGACAACTTAGTAATCGAAGTGTGCTTTCCGATTCATATTCGGTTGCTGCTGGATTTATCCCCTATAAAATTAGTTTACAAGTTTTCTATGAATAATATTCAACTTTTTTTAAACGAGTGTCGATAATGAAGGAAGGAACGGGTGTGAACGCGCGCGTGCGCAGGGCTGGAAATTGATGTAATGATCTAATTTCTTAATTATCAACTCTTTATCAATTCCCCAAATTATTCTACGTAATTCCTAATTTAGAAAAATAAAAAATAAGAAATTTTCGCTAACTAGACGCTTTAATTTAAAAAAATGAATAATTAATTAACGAGAGCTCCCCACATTATGAAACTTACTCCCTACATTTTACCCAATTATTTCTTAATTATTTCATAGAATAATTAATGATTTCCATTAATTAGTGCGCCAGATGACGAAGGATGGAATGGGTATGCATGCGGGCATGCGCAGGGCTAAAAATTGATTTCATTTTTTAATTTATTAATTATCAGCTCTTTATCAATTCCCCAAATTGTGAAATGCACAGAAATCGATTTCCCAAATGATTCTATGTAATTCACAATTTAGAAAAAAAAAAATAAGAAATTTTCGCTAACTAGACGCTTTAATTTAAAAAAATGAATAATTAATTAACGAGATCTCAAATTATGAAACCTACACTCTACATTTCCTCAAATTATTTCCAAATTATTTGAAAAAATAATTAATGATTCCCATTAATTAGTGCACTAAATATACGGCGGTTCAACCGACTCGGTAACTGCCTTAGTAACGGTGACTGGTAGTTGGCACCACATAATTGAAAATTCATTAGTTTTTTTATTTAGATCAATAGTAGGACCTTTGTACATCATTGTAATACAATTAAAAAATTTTGTAGACCCTTCATTATTTTTTAATTAATTAAACAAAATAATGATCGGAAGTTAGAACCCCACCCCACTAATTTTTATTTGTAGACCGAAATAATATTAACCAATGGGGAGCGAATCGTTTGTAGATAATAAATACCTTGGTTTCATTCTTTTATACGTAATTATTCATTAGATTTTAATTAATTTAAAAAAAGGTCTAGAGTGTTTGCATCGACGCATGCGCAGACACTGGTACTCACACCTAGTGGTGTTTTCGATCAGCAGAGAGGAATTGTGAGGACCATTTGTATGACATTGTAATAGTGATTAAAATGTTTGTAGGCCTTTCTTTGATTTTTTACTAATTAATGAAAATAATATGCAAAAGTTACCATCGGACTTTCCTAATTTTCATTTGTAGAACCAAATTGACCTTGCCAATCGTTAGCAAATCG
>NW_011887861.1:310623-313310 GCF_000806365.1 Fopius arisanus
TGCATTTTAAAGTGATTGTGACTCCAATTATTTTTGATTTTTTTAAGAATAACTTCTGCTCATTATTATTGACAAAAAAGAAAAAAAAATTAAACGAAAACTAATTAGTCCCAAATTCTAATCATGTTCTCCTAAATTTCACCAATTTACTACCTAAATATTTACCAGGAAAAAAGTTTGAAAAGTTAATTAAGAACGATATTGCTTCCAAGTGCATGGTGCCAAACTGTGCGAGGATCCGTGTCTGCGCATGCGCCGATGTAAATACTACAGACCAGTTTTTAATTTGATTAATATCTAATGAACAATCAGGTGTAGAAGGATGATACCAATTTATTTACTATCTACAAACGATTTGCTTTCCATTGGTTAATATTATTTCGGTCTACAAATAAAAATTAGTGGGGTGGGGTGCTAACTTCTAATCATTATTTTGTTTAATTAATTAAAAAATATTGAAGGGTCTACAAAATTTTTTAATGGTATTACAATGATGTGCAAAGGCCCTACTATTGATCTAAATAAAAAACTAATGAATTTTCAATTATGTGGTGCCAACTACCAGTCACCGGGTTTGTCACACACTCTCGGATGCCGTTATCGACACTCTCGGCCTCGTGCCCTGCCTTATTCACGGGTACGGCCTCTGTTTTAGTTCCGCAGTCGCCGCAAGGACATATTCATGTTGAACCTTTGCCATAAGCGCTGCTGATCTCCCCTATTATCTCTGCTATAATCTTTGGACTGACAACGAATTTCAGTCATGGCGGACGCAGCCACAAGACGTAAGTTGAGGAGAAACAGAATTCTGGAAAATTCCGCTGCACGGTTGCAAAGAATTACTGGACAAACAAGTACCAAGCCGCCTCTAGGTAAAGTATTCTCTCAATCGATGAAAAAAGGCATAGAAAGAATGTCAAAGCTTAATGTTTACCGCTATCATAGCATAAGTAACCCAAACTATAATACCAATAAACATTTTGCTTACCCTTTAAGACCCGGTGGAGCATCTGTCGAATAATCATCTTTTCTTTAAACGAGACCGAACGCGCGCTCCGCGCGCCGTTTGATTCCGTGGTGTTGATGATGACGTAGCCAATTGACCAATGAGAAATAGGGTTACGAGTGAAAAGTCTTACGCATGAAGTTAGCCAATCTTACTCTCGCCCAACTTAATTTTGGTGTATCACCTTTTATAGATAGGATTTGATCTTTTTAACCTAAAATACATAGAAATTTGGGATCAAATATATGTTGCGGGAAGTAGTTGAATGGAGATTAAAAAATAATTTTAAAAAAGAAGAAAAATTATTGAAGGACGCTAAGGAGCGATATTGTTAAAAAGGGATCTACCAAGTTTACTAAAAAAGAATAAAAAATACATAGGCTATCATATATGTATATCATATCTGACATATAATTTCGGCCAAAAATGCAATGTGCCATGTCATGGCAAGCTACGTATTTTTTACGATTTTTTTAGTAAACTTGGTAGATCCCTTTAAAGAATACCGCTCTTTAGCGCCCTTCAATGATTTTTCTTCTTTTTTAAAATTATTTTTTAATGTCCATTTAAGTGCTTCTTACAACACAAATTTGATCCTAAATTTCAATGTATTTTAGGCTAAAATAATAGAATTTCAACAAAAGATGACATTCGATAGCTGGTTCACCCGGACCTTAAGATATTTTCTAAAAAGCAATCTTAGCGATAACAATTTTTATTCAATCATTCCATACTTTTGGGTGGATAACGGAATCAAATTTTTCATTCGATTATCCTTCAGAAGATGCTCCAATATTAAAGCTATCCTCAACAATCAATGGAACCATTCCGAATGAGTCTGTCATCGACTCTTGGAAGATTCTCTCCGAATTTCAGGATGAATTTCCTCCTACATCACAAGGAAGTCTTTCGAATACGAACCTGCTGAATAAACTTCATGTTCCTCGAAGAAGAAACCTGGAATACACATCCAATGGAAACTCCGAAGCCCATGCACATGAACACAGTTTTACGCTAGATCAACAACCTTCATTTAGTGCATACGCAGAAACTACGTCAAAGGAGACGAAAGCACTGAAAGATTCTAGTTTGATCACGTTACTCTCTAGTCAATGGATTTATGTTGTTCTCGCGTTTCTTGTCAATATAATGATTGTATTGAAAGGCCAACATATATTCGGGACGGTAAGATAATTTTTCTCTTATGGAATAATTCACGAAAATTAAAAAAAAAGCACATTTGATGGAAGGTTGTTTACCTTATGGTAGAATCGTATTGGGCTATTTTTGAAAAATCTGTGAATTAATGAATTACATATTTTTCCGATTGAACGATAAATTTGTAATGTTGACAATGGGCAATTCTACGGAAGTTTACAGTCATTTGTAAAAAATGCCTTAGTTATGAAATTGAGGTCTTGCATGCCTGATATCATTATATAGTCCAGGGCTGGGCAAACTCTGCTCTGAGAGCAAGTCGTGCCCCCGACCTCTATTAGTGCGTAACAAAGGGTAAACGAAAGCCCATTGTATCGGGTGATGGGCCTTTATGACCCAGATCGTAAAGGCCCTTCTCCTCCGCTGAGATCAACCGAAGTGGGGGTGACGCTTAAGAAAAGGAAAAGAGGAGAAATGAGACTCAAGTAAAGGAAAAGCAGCGAAATAAGTCGATCAGAAAAAT